>NC_053418.1:9193500-9458500 GCF_016859285.1 Xiphias gladius | reverse complement strand
CTTGAACATCTTTGAAATTCAGGTCTGCTTAGCTTGTTGTCATACCCAAGAAGACTCGAGGCTGTGATCACTGTCATAGGTGCCTCAACTAAGTAAAAGGGTCTGAATATTTATGTCAGTTTGACATTTCAGATTTTCTTTTGTAATAACTTTGCAAAAAATTGGCTTTATGGGGTACTGAGTGTAGACCAATGGGGCAAAACTTATTTGCTGAAGTGTGATAATGTAGAATGTAAATCTGAGCTGTTATTTTGCACAGTAGAATACCTACCTTTTTTTATTTAAGCTCTTTCTCCTTTGTTTTATTTGCACATTTTATCCATAATGTGGCTGACACATAACAAAAAGTGAAGAAGTCTGAATGCACTCTTATGCCATGCATGCCTGCATTTCATTGGACAGGGGCAGCTGAAAACTTGCCTTTAAAAAAAGATATATATTGGAAACATAAATCTGGAATGTTCCTATTTTTTTTAAAAATCGCTTTTTTTCTCTCTTTTTTTCTTTTCAAATTTCTGAAATTTCCCAGGCTTACGTGAGCTGTCTGTGACTGTCTGAGGGGGAAACTCTTAAACTCACAAGACTGGTGAGAACAAAATGGTCAGACTGTGAACGGTTTAGTTTCGCAAACTAGCTTGTTGAGAAGCAGCTGCCAAAATAAACCAAGTACCCATTGTGTCAGCAGGTCTGCCACACATTGCACAATTATAATAGCCTGCTGTCATTTGATAATAGAGCTGTAAATCACCAGCTCGATAAGAAAAGCATGACCGCAGCTGCAGTAGCCGGTAACCTCTACCTACCTGCAGCTCCAGCTGTAGCTTTGGAAAATGGGTCTTATCGTGGATCAAATGTCCTTCCACGAATAATGTGACACCCTAACCTACTACTGAAAAACCATGACGGCTCCCCTTCCTTTCTTGAACTTTGCACTGTCGCTGGTTAATACTCACCTCTCTGCTTCTGAACAATAAACGCTACTCTTAACTGCTTCCGGTTTGTGTTTGTAGTCCATGAGGTTAGACCTGCAAGAAACGAGACAAGTTACTGGACCGACACTAATGGCAAAGTGAATTTTATATTATATTCAACAATAATTAATATATTGCAAATATATTCCGCTTATTGCTGCTTCGTACGTTTTTGAATCGGCTTAAGAAACTACAATTCCCGAGAGCGTCCTCAAAGGTGCCTTAACATGCAGTGGGAATGTAGCAACTTCAATGACCTAACCTGTCGTGAGTATGTGCTAAACCTTTAGTTGATCAAGACATCAATCAGATGGTGGTGCAAGAAGTAGTTAAAGTACCAATACAAAAATGTAAAAAAAAAAAAATGCTCCAGTACAAGTAAAAGTTCTGCTTTCAAAAATGTTCTCATTCAAAAGTAAAGGTATTATTAGCAAAATGTATTTAAAGTACAGAAGTACTTGGCCCCTGTGACTGATAAATTCTCGTATTTTACATCATTAAATTACTAATGCATCTGTGCTTATTGTTGTAGCTGATCCAGGTGCAGCTAGTTTTCACTAGTTTATATACAGTTTGTTAGTTTGGGTCGGTGGTTCCCAGCGTAGGGGTTGAGCCTCTCCAAAAGGGTCACACGATAAATCGCAGGGGCTGTGAGACGTTTAGTGGGAGGTGAAAGAAGAAAACCTGAAGTGGTGCATGCATATTTTCTGTTTATATGTCTGTTTTATTTTCTTCCTCTAATCTTTGATTTTTGTTAAATGTGGGATCATTTCCCCCCCTTTGGGTGTCAAACTCTTATTTAAATTGAACCATCTGAGAGGTGTAGAGGTGAAAATGGCTCTTGGGTAGAACAACTAACAATTCAGACATCTGAAACACCAAGCACCAAGCCCTGTATGTTTTCTAATGTACAATCTTAATTTGAAAAGTAACTAGTTGTTAGATAAATGTAGTGGGGTAAAAAGTCCTTCTAAAATAGAGAGTAGAGATATAAAAGAGTATACTTTGGTACAGTGCTTGAGTAAATCTACTTTGTTACTTTACACCACTGCTCATTTGACGTTAATTGAGACAAAAGGCCCTCAAATCAGACTAAAGTAGCGTTTTACGGCCTGGATGGTCGTAATTAAGAGCCAGGAGAAGGCCGCGAAGGCAGCACGAGTGCAACTTGACGGATCATGTGATCAACCGCGAAGGGTTGCAAGGAAGGGGTCCGTTGCCACCGGCTGTCAGCGCTCTCTTTCACCCCGAAGGCTCAAGCGGAGGAGGAAGACGACGACGACAACAACAGCAGCAGCAGCAGCAATGTGCACCAGGTGAGATCTGAACGGCGGTTTGTACTTTTACACGCCCGGTCCTCGTATCGGCGCATCGGCTTCCTTGCGCGCAGCTTTAGGGACATGAGATGTGGATAGATGTGGATGTGAGAGAACAGCCGCGGGGACTCAAGAGAGGGTCGATTTGTTTTATACAATTTCCCCGCACAGCTGTACAATGTAGTGTTTTCTTCCGCTGGTTTAATTTAGTCATTTCATATTTTTTTTTCTTTTTTTTTCCTCATTCACAGCTCAAGGTGGAAAAATCTGATCCTCTCCTATTGAAATAGAGGTGGATTAGGTTTCCGCTCAAAGGGCCCACGCAGTCATTTTTCGCTTAGGTTTCGCTATAAATATCACTGCCCTTCCCTTTATTCTCAGTTAGTGTCACATGACACCAGAATTGTCTGATGAGTGCAAGAATCTCGTTTTACAAATCGGACTAGTTAACAGATTTTGTCACCTCCACCCTACTCTTAAAATGGCCACATAATTCGCCCTTTGGGCTTCTGCACACAACTTTATCATCTACTGCAAACCGAGGCGATTTCCCCCTGTGAAGTGCACCCCCAGTCTTGATTTTGCTGCAGTGACTCTTTTTAGCTGCCGATATTAAAGCAGATGTCAAAGGTCTCGAAGGCTTCCACACTTAACCCACTGTGTTATCATTAGCCAGCATTATGAAAACTGATGTCAAGGTCCAAGCATCATCCTATCTGAAGTAGCTTATCTGCGTTGGGCCATGCTGACAGTGCATGTGCAAGAGAAAATAACTCTGCGATTTCCTTGTGTGTCTCTCCAGCGTCCAGCCTGTTGAATGGACCACCGACCTCAAGAACCAGAAGTGAGTACTGGGGGGGAAATGCCGCGTTGCCCTCTAAGCTGCGAGAGTGTTTGTGCATCTTTTAGCGGACAGTTGTGTTTGATGATGGTATCGTCTTCTTTCTAGTTTTGATGGCATCGTCCTAGTGACCCAGAGCCATGACACGTTGCCCTCCGAGCTCGAGTGTCTGAAAGCTCCTCTGGAGGCCTACGGCTCTGTAAGTGTCTTGTGTGTTCCTCTACCACCTGCAGCCAGTCAGCTTCAAAAACCTAAAAACTTTTATTTTCTCGCCTGGTCTTTCCTCATATCTTTTTATACCCAGACAAAATTGACATGCACTCACACACCAAACGCAGATTGTTGCTAGTAATGGGGCCATCAACAATAACACAATATGTTCTCATGTAGGGCAGAAAAACTTAAAAGATCCAGTATCAACTGTTAAAACCCTGAGATTAATCTTTGCATCTGTGCCTATTCTCAGTGAAAATGTGTGCATTTGCTTCAATTGTTATATGCGGACTGTAGTTACTTGTTTTAAACGTTTAAGTTAGGAATACACAGTGTAAAATATCCACATTGTGGAAATAAAGTTATTAAAACTCACACAATAGGGTTATTTTCAATCAAAAGGCAGTGCATAAAATAACTGCTGTTTTGTGGGATGCAAAAGAAATTTAAGTTGGTAAAATATATATTCTGAGAATTGCTTTTATATTCATGCAATGTGGATATTAATCAGATGTGACTCTATCTTCAAAAATGATAGAGAATTGAATTGAGTCAGGACTTTCCGAATCAAAATTGAACTGAATCGCCAGATTAGCGCCAATATTCAACCCTCTGTGAACTCGGGTTAGATTCAGATTCCCCACCTATCCGCTAAATCATCAGTCACTGAAAAGAAGAAAAAACAGTTCCTCTGCTGGGCAATCTCACCTGCTCAGGTCTCAGTTGGTCGTGTACGGTACAACCAGTGATAACAGATCACAAACAAACACTGCTTCGATTAAAGGGATCGTAAGCCATAAAGGTTGGAGACCGCCGCCGTAAAGGATCTGACACCACCAGCCTTCTACTACTACCGTCAACAAAGATTGACAGTGAAGACGAGATGGTTAGGTGTTTATTCTCTCTAGCATTGTTTCGCTTCCAAATCTCAGAACAAGAGGTAGTATGACGTGTTCTCTGGTGACGGTGTTTTCCTGTGTGGTTTTACTTTACATCCAGGTGGACAGCAGTCTGGGGGAGGAGGTGGTGGTCCTTAAGGTCCCTGGTTTCCCTGGTAACCGCCTGGTGTTTGCCTCCACCGGCCCCGTAAACCGCGACTATGATGATGTCAGGCGCTTCAGTGATGCAGCAGAAAAAGGCATCAAACGGTCAGTTGATGGCAGCTGACGCCCCCACCCCCAACCCTTAGTGTCTCAAATTGCTGGTTAACCTCTGAGGGTACATCTCGGTTCCCGCAGTGGCATCCACGTTTTTTCTCGCCTGCGTCTTTTCCTTGCATCCCAAGAAAGATGCGAGGAGGGGGAAACGAGGCAATATGTGTTTAGAGAACACTGAATCTATTTATCTGTCCATTCGGTTTGAAATCAGTCCAATCAATAACAGATATCTAATAAAAGTGTGTGTCTGACCGTTAAGACTTCTGTGAAGGATGGTCTCGTAGCTCCTCGTTCATGGCTCCTCAGAGATCCCTCCTCTGCTCCTAGATCCTAGCTTCTCAGAGCAGAAATAAGATCTTTCAAATCCCAATTCCCTTATTTGATGTACCCCATTTTTTTTTTTTTTTTGTTTGTTGTTTTTTTGCTGTCTTACTCATCTGCTTGTCCTTCCAGGGCCTTGAAAGCAGGCATGCAGCGCCCCCTGCTGGTATGCCCTCCACACAAGGACTATAAGAACGGCACCTTGGTGGCTGCGCTCGGGGCCCTTCATGCTCTCTACATGGTGAGAAAAAGCTAAACAGCTCCTTTTCATCCAGAGCTTACATAGATATCCCAGCCTCTGCTGCTTCACCTTTGACCATTTTTGGAAAAAAACAAATCTCTCTCTCTCTCTTGTGAATCCCTCAACTAAATGGAAGTGCCATACTAAATTGCTGGACTACTCCTTTAAGTACAGGTGTGGCTGCATTGGGATCCACTCACCACAGAGGTTTTAGGAGGTGGTTGGGGATGCATTTAGCAAGATTTGTAGAACCGTGGGAATGCAGTTTATATATGACAGCACTGAAAGAAAAACACAGTCAGGTGGAAGAGATTTGCTATGTCCAACATCTTGGACAAAGTTTCCTTCAAGGTCAACACTGCAACAATCATAGCTCCATGAAAGTTAAATCTGATCATAAGTGTGAACTGTAATCCATTTTAACTAAAACTAAACACAACCTTTGTGTCTAGATGCAAGATACTTGCTCTAAACGGGGCCATTTTCTCACAAACGTTAAACAAACAACAACAAAAAAGTCTGCATCTGGTGCAATGCACTCACTTTCTATTTCTATATTCTTTCTATATTCTTCTTCTCCAAAAAGCCCCTTGAAGTGAGGGAGGCGAATGTGAAACCCACTGACTACAAGGTGTGTGTTCTGGGGCTGTGGGCTGCACAGGAGGCTCAGGGAAAGAGGCTGGTGGAGCTAACTGATGCTCTGGAGAGCGGGAGGTGAGTGGAATACTTCATCTCCTTCCCTGCTGCGATTTTAGCGTATCGTGTTCGTCTTCGCTCGCTCACCAGCTGTCCTGCTTCCCACTCCTCAGACTGGCATGTCGTGACATTGGCGGCTCCGACCCCGAGCGCATGGCTGCTCCTCGTGTGGCTGATTACGTCCAGGATCTCTTCAAGGACAGCCCCGTGCAGGTAGTAAGAAATATTATATGATGTGCGCTAACAGCATCACATGATACTCTGCATTTTATTGTGAGGAGAAAGTCAACAGTCATCTATTATTCCTCCTAAGAATCGGGAATATGTGTCGACATAATTTCAGTCACCGCCCTGAACAATTTTGCGGGTGTTTGGTTCTTCGGTGACACTTTTTAAGAACGTGTCTGTCTTTATTCGCCTCCTAGGTGGAAGTGGTGAGCAACCTGAAGGTTCTGGAGAAAGAGTATCCCTGTTTGGCTGCAGTCAACCGCTGTGCCAACAGTAACAAATCATATTTCTATCACACATTAACATGGCTCTGGACACAGATTTTCAGAACTGTTAAATGTTTTGTTTTTTTTGAAAAGATGTGTGCATACGTTTTTATAGTTTCCTCGTCATACAGGTGTGCCTCGTCACCAGGCCAGAGTTATCAAGCTGCAGTACTGTGGAGAGGGACCGATCCAGAAGACACTCATGTTGGTGGGAAAGGTGAGAGGGAACCGTCGGACTTCTGTTCGTGAGCCGCTAAAACACTGAAGGAAAGCTTGACCCCAACATAAATATTAAGCCGTGCGCCCACCGAAGTGTCCTTTTTAAAACCTGAGAACATTTCAGAACAAAACCGCCATCTTACTGACCAAACACCACCAGATACTCTGTCACAAAGCTACAGTGCAAGTGTTTTGTAGCAATTAAACAGTGACTTTAGGACCTGTGGCATATCTGTTAGGTTGAAAACACTAAAACTAAGTTGCACAAGCTACATAGTATTAAATGTGTTTTTTGGAGCTTTAGTTGATGCCTTTTTCAATCTATCGTTTGGTGAAAGGCTGGGATGGAACGGTGGCAGTAAACTTGCTGCATGTTTTTTGATTGATTTTGAAGTTTGAATTGTTATCAGAGTGAATAAACATTGACTGAATATTCAACAAATAATAACCTACAGAATTTTCATTTTTAAATTTCAGTCTCGTGCCAGAATTTAATAATTGTATTAGTAATTTCTTCAGCACAAATTTCAAACATTTACTGGTTCCAGCTTCTTTAATTGTAAAAAATTGTACACTTTTCTTTGTAATACATGACAGTACATTGAATATCTTTGGGTTTTCGTCTGTTGATAGGACAAACAAGAATTTTGATGGAGACACTTTAGGATGAGGAAAATTATAAAGAGCATGTTTCACTATTTTCTGATATTCTGTAGACAAAACAATTAATCCTTGAATCAAGAAACTAGTCTGCAGATAATTAATTAGTTGCAGCCCTTTTTTTTACGCTAATCAGGGAGAAATTTAAGGAAGTAAAAATAATCATGGACCATATCGAAGTGTGGCTGACTGCTTAATAAATAGAGGTTGATTTTTCGGTGGTGTTTCCAGGGCATCACCTACGACACTGGAGGAGCTGACATCAAGGCTGGTGGAGTCATGGCTGGGATGCACAGGGACAAGTGTGGAGCTGCTGCCGTTGCCGGCTTCTTCCAGGTGAATGACCTCCCTCTGCATCTGAATAACAAACCCTCGGGGAGCTATTACTGGGCAGAGAGAGAAACTGATCTCTTGCTTTGGCTTGGTGACTTCAAAATAAAAATCTGCACTGCGGGACTTAGTTGGGAATCAACTCTGGGTGGCTCAGACCTGGATGTTGCTGAGTCACAGTGACCAAGGAACATATTAGATCCAACAACAATGAGATTTTTCTTCAAGCAAGCCCGCGTGTGGGGAAAATTTAAGTGATAATGTTCAGTTCCAGATGATCTTCCAGTTCTGTTCAGCCTTAATGCAGCGTCCCTTGGTCAAAGCTCATATATACTCAGCGTTATGTTCACAGAACATCTTAGTAAGAGATAGAAATCATGGAGACTTGAGCTTGCTCTCCCCTCTTGCTATCTAGATTGTAGCCAAGCTGAAGCCAAAACATCTGAAGGTCGTTGGCTCGATGGCCATGGTGAGGAACAGCGTGGGTGCAGGTCAGTTTAATCCGCTTTCTGTCATCATCTGTCGTATGTTCCAGCTTTCACTTCTCTCAGTGAGATCTGTATTATAGCTCTCTCGCCCTCTCAGGTGACTGAGTATGTGTGTATTTTCTCAGACTGCTATGTGGCCGATGAACTGGTGGTTTCCCGTGCGGGTCGTAGAGTGAGAGTGGGAAACACCGATGCTGAGGGACGAATGGTGATGGTCGACCTGCTCTGTGAGATGAAGGAGAAGGTCAGAACATCTCATCATAATTACCTCTTAACTCATTCCTACATTCTAACCCCCTTTCTGCACTAATAATCCTCCTCTTTTTCGTAACAATATTTTTATCATGCCTTTCAACACAAGCACAGACAGCCCCAACAATATCCACAATACACAGTGGCCACAAGAGCTAAACATCTGACTTAGATCCATGATATATGACGTACATAGCACATGACATACTCAAACAGATAATTGCGCATGAACAAATATGATAAATAATAATTAATAATAGTATAAGTAAAGTAAACAAAAAAATAAGTGTCCCTCCCAAAAATGTCATTTTGCCAATTTTCATTATTGCAATAGATCATTCATTTAAATACAACATTGTAAGTCTTTTACCGGTATATTTAAAGAAGGATGTCAAAGTCTTGTCAAAAGTCATCCATTTCACATTTAAGTTGCTGTGACATTATAAACGCATTTTTGTCAAACTCGGATTCATGCTGGAAATCTCCTTCACAAATTACCGTATTTGTGCCAATGTTCTTTCACCTATCGTAAGACTTTGTAGATATTCTGAACTCATGTTACTAGCAAGGTTAAATTCATCATACCACTGACCCGAGAACTGATTTCTTTCCTTTACCGGGGAGACATCCCCTTCTCTGGTTGATCATGTCATCTGTTTCTGCAGGCAGTACGTGAGACTTCTCCTCAGCTGTTCACTATTGCGACCCTGACTGGTCACGCCATCAGAGCCATGGGACCCAACTACTCTGTGAGTACTGTTCAAACAAATACAGGAACGCGATTTACTGAGAAACGGGGATATTAAAACATTAGAAATGAAAATAATCCACCTCTGTAGAAATCATTGTTAGCACGGAGTTCAGTTTTAAGTTTCTCGTTGCAGATCATCATGGATAATGGACCGGCCCATCGCAGCGGGAATGCTGCTCAGTGGCAGAAAGGTGAGAAAGCGATGCAGATAAATTTGAGTGTGAAAGTTCGTATATGACCTTATTTGAAGCTAAACTAAATATTCTTAAATCTTAAAATAGGTATTTCCAGAGCTTTCAACCACATCTGAAGCTCATTATCAGCCAGTGGAGTTGTTTCAGTTGTTAGTTGTTTGTTTTTAAAACAACTGAGCCAACTCCATCTATTTATGAAGACTTTGAGATGTGGTTGAAAGCTCTGGAAGAACCTAGTGAGGAGTCCTGAAATTAAGATTATTATGTCAAACTATACGGATAAAGCCACAGAGCAAAATGTGACTTGATGCAAACACCTGTCTGAGCTAAAACAAATAATCCATTAATCGATTCGTTGATTGTCAGCAAATTTATTTAGATTAGTATTTGTATTAATGACAGAGTGATAAATTCAAACATTTGTTACTTCTTCCCGAATGTTAAGAGTTGCAAGCTGATGTCTTTAATCTCATTATGAACTGAATGTGTTTTGGATTGTGTTGGTCAAACCAAACAATTTTAAGATAAATTTGGTAATTTAGTATCCTGATTTATTCATTGTTATAAATCTCATGACACTTGACTTTTTAGAGTATAATTAATTAGTAATTATTAGCTGATAATAAAAAAACAAACACTCTTTGCCACACTGATCTCTACAGGCGATACTAGTGATGTTGTGCTCAAAGCAGACTACTTGTCACAGTATCGACCTTTCAAAGCAGAAGTATGTATTGGTGCCTCAGCAAAAGAAAAAGAAAAAAAAATCATGCGACCAAAACAAACACGACCTCTTTATGTCACACTCAGCTAGAGAGCTATCGCTGCACTTTTGTTGAATGCAGGATGTGCTTTTGAACCTACCTCCATGTTTAGAGACAGAGCTCTAGACTCTATTAAAGCTGGTTAGTTTTTATAATATAACTACTATTGAACAAAATATTAATAATGACAGCAGTGAGACCACTCTTACTTACTACTGTTTCATGATCTCGAATTTAATCCCTCCTTACAAATGCAACACCATGGCTTGCCCAGCAGATGCCACCATTGTGAATGTATCAAATGCTACACCGAGTCACTCCCAGCACAATTTGCTTCATAGTAAGATTTATTTTCCCCATCACTGACTAACACCTGGTCTTCGTCGACCTTCGTGCAGCTGGAGAGGTGTTGGGCGACGTGTTCGAGGTGTCCAGCATCAGACGAGAGGACTACGAGTTCCACAAGGGCAAGTCTGAGTACGAGGATATTCTGCAGAGCAACAATCTGCCATCCACAGCTACACCTCGAGGACATCAGGCCCCTGCAGCTTTCCTCATCATGGCCTCAGGGCTCGACAAGGTGCTCACACATTGTCAGAATACGTTTTTATTTATTTATCTGTAAATATCAAATATAATACAGAGGAAGGGCAGTGATTAACTTGTATTATTACGTTCATTCCTGAATTTCCAACGCAGCATGGTGTGGACTCGAACACACCTCTGCCGTACTCCCACATTGATATCGCCGGATCCAGTGGTCCTTTCCCCGGTGTCCCAACGGGAGCCCCCATCCTCGCCATGGCAACCAACTACATCCTGTCTAACGTTCTCTAAACGGAGATCCCAAGTATATAGGACTACAGTCTCTGCACTCAATCCCAACACAAATTTGTAACCGTCCAAGTATGAACGTAATTCCTGCCACCAATTGTAATGCAAATGTGCAATTTTTTTAAGTCTGACTTTACCTAATACCTTGCTTTTTCTGAAAGAATGTTCTGTATTTTCTAAGATCTTGTGACATACGTCCTATCTGCACCAAGTGTCAATCGACCCTGTTCTTAGGTGGCCTGAATCCAAATATACTCAGGGGTTTAATGGCAGTATAAAAATATCATCCTTTTTTATGTGCGTCTGTATGTGTGAGACAAACGGCAGACATGGTTGTATGATTAATGACGCTGTAAGCCAGTCTAACCAAGAACTTCTCACGGACCAATAAAACAAATCAGAGCTAATTGTGTTCTTTCCATATAACTTCATTTTTACACAGGCTCACATACTGTATTATTACCCATATTTGTTACAGGGAAGCAGAGATGTTTTTAAATCTTTTGGATCAAGTCGCAAGTTGACAGGGAAGAGACGAACCATAATGGCAAAAACTGGTATAGTGGTACTAAAAAAAATTTACATTTTAAGATTAATTTTTATGACAATTGTAGTAAAAAGTTGAAAGCTTTCGTGAAATTTTAAGATCCATTAAAAAGGACCTTATCTAGTTATGTAAAATTTTTACGTACTTGTACTTTGAAAATTTCCACTTAATGCCACTTTATACTTCTACTCCACTTCATTTCAGTTTGAAATATTGTACTTTTCACTCCTCTATATTTATCCGACAGCTATAATCACTAATTACCTTGCAGATTAAGAGCTGTCATAGAAAAGATTTTTCAACATGATCATTTTATAAAATATAATGCATTTATCCAGAATAAACTAGCCAAAATCCTATCACGTAGTGGGAAATAGCTCAACCTTGACCAGCTATAGAGAGAGTTTCTAAAGAGATGATTTCATGATACTTGATGCAAACAGGCAGCAGGGGCCCAACAACTTTGCCTCAGGGCACCCAAAGAGGTTAATCTGGCAGTGCTTCCAACACTGCCTTTAAGACATGATTGCCGATTATGGTCAGTGTTATCTTGGATCAGTATGGTAGCTCATTTAAAAAATAATTTTTGTCTGTTATTTCCTTATAATTTCTTGTTTTTTGGAATGAACCATGTAGTTTGCTTGTAATTACAGGAAAAATAGAGATAAATCTGTTTGTAGACACATTTCACATTTTGCATGTTTAGCTCACCTGCTGTCCTATGAATTCAAGTCTCAAGGTTGTGGTAGCTTAGCATTGAGAAATAACTGGAGGTATACCGAACTAATCACTCTCCATTTTATGTATAATTAGTGCCGAATAATTTGATTCTTTCTGGGAAACTTTGTAGATTATTTGCAAATAAATTTTAATTCACCTGTAAAATAAAGCTTAAATTGTTATTTTAATATAGCCCATTACAACAATGGGCTATATTGGTCGATATACTTTGTTCCTTAAGAGCTATCAAAACACATCAAGGTATCTGCAGGTCTTGACAAGTCTTAAAAACATTGAATTCAGTTTAAAATTTATTAAAATTTTAAATTTCATTCACAAAGTTATTGAACTTTTTTTTTTCTTGCTGTAGAAAGCACCATTAGTTATAAGTTCTGGCTGTTGGGAGACAGTAGCTAGGAAAGCTCATCAACTTATAATGACTCAAAGTGTCGACTTTAGCAAAGACTTAAATTAACAAATGAATTATTTATTTTTGAATTAGTTAATCCATCCACCAATTTTCTGTCTCTTATGTGGGTCCAGGTATGGACGGACTATGGGATAAAGGGCCCTTGGGCATAGACAAGTAGAAGGCCCACCACCCTCCTATAAATGTCCCCCAGAGACACTAAACTTGTGGTTGTTTTGTGTCTCTTTTGGATAGTTTTGCATGTCTTTGTAGACTTACAACTGAGCCCTGTGACTTTCAAACAAGAACTATTAGCAGTCACTTCATACAAAGGCTCTGTGCCCCATGGCTCCAGATCATGTTAATTGATTATATACAGCTGGCAGCACAATATAGTTCAACAGCATCACAAAATGCAGCCTCGGAAATGATCATACAGCTGAATCAACACCTCTCTAAAACAATTTAAATAAAAACTAAACATTTTAACCTTCTTGAAGGTTGGATTTATTGTAGGACTGTTGTTAGGCTGCATTTGTTTTAACAAGGTGTACCTAATAAACTGCAAACTGAGTATATATTACTGTGTATATTAGTAGGAGGTGTTGTTATACACACCATATATTATACAAATGTCAATAATTCATTTACTTAATAAATCATTGTGGGCCTTATTGACAGTATTAAATGTATTAAATTGTATACTATGGGGTATTAAAACGGTCTATAAAAGTCTTAAATTTAATTTGGTGAACAATGTAGAAACCCTGCATATGCAGGTATTCATGGCCTTTAAAAAAAAAAAGACATATTTTGGTGAAATTGAGGCATCCAAACTGTCCACAGTTAGCACAAATGTCCTCTCCAACATGGCCGAAATCAGTGTCCATTCGTTTTAGCGGTCGGGAGGTGGGAACAAGGAGGCGGAAATGACGCAATTACGTCGAATCATTAAAAACTAACGTTAGCGCGCGCTTGCAGCTCAAACCTTGCCTCTGCCGTGACAGTGTTGTGTGCATACGGCACCTCTGCCAGCTAACAACACACAAAGACTGAACTTTTGGAGGACTCCCTCTCTCAGACATACACACTCGGAGATAACTTCAAACGGTAGCCTCCATTTTTTACGGAGTAACAAAAAAAAAAAATTTCTTTTAAAATCTACGCAGACGAAAAACCTCCACAGCAACCATGTTTGAGGCTCGCTTGGTCCAGGGCTCCATCCTGAAGAAGGTGCTGGAGGCTCTGAAGGATCTGATCACAGAAGCCTGCTGGGATGTCAGCTCGTCCGGCATCTCCCTGCAGAGCATGGACTCCTCTCACGTCTCCCTGGTCCAGCTCACCCTGCGGCACGACGGCTTCGACTCGTACCGCTGCGACAGAAACCTCGCCATGGGAGTCAACCTCAGCAGGTGGAGCAAACATTACCTACAAGCCTTTTAGCCAGAAAACACCTCGTGTTCTTTGACACCGGTCTGTCGCGTTTTTAGGCTGTACGCTCGAGGAGAGACAAAGCATTCGCTGACTAATAGCTAGTTTGACAGGTCGAGTTGCCAAAGTTTGAGCGCTGCTAAAATCGATATAAAAATACACAAGGTTTGGTTTGTGTGACCGTTTTTTATGTCTAATGCAAACCGCTACCGTTACACACGGTCAAACGGTTACTTCAGTGTATTTTGTTAGCATAAATGAGTGGTCTGTGTCTAATATCTGAAGCTTACAAAAGAAGGAGGCCATCTTGGTGGACTTGCCAGGGCATCTCTCTTTTAGCGCACTCAGCGCTCATCGGTTAACTCTTTACTGTCAGCATTCAAACAGATCGATTTACACGTATCATTTACCGGTAGATCGATTGATTCAACGTGCGGCTTTTGTCTCGTGTTGAAATTACATTTTGGCGCAGTCTCGGGGAGAGTTGGGCTATATTGTGGTTACGTAGCGACGTCATTTGAGCGCCAAATTCTGTGCAGGGAGGGTTGGCGGGAATTGTTCTTTAACCCGGGAACTTCCACTTCCGCCTGTGCCTCACTGCCTTCTGTGTAACACCACACCGGTTCGCTGCATGGATCTTTTTGCTATAGCATTTTGACGTCCATGAGATGTTTTGTGGATTTTTATGTGTCAAAACAAATGTGCTACCAGAGTTGGAGCGATTAAACGATTAGTTCATCGATTAAAAAAAATAATCTGCAACCATTTGGATAATTGGTTAGTCGGTTCAGGCATTTTTAAAAATTTTTAATGCATTGCAGAATATTCCGATTCCAACGTCCCAAATGACAACATATCTTTGTAAACTAGGGCTGCAACTAACAAAAAATTAATTATGGCCTAATCTGCCAATTATTTTATTGATTAATCGTTTTGCTTAAAAAATAGTGAAAAATACCTGTTATGACTTCCCACAGACCCCGGTGATATTTGCGAAGGTGGAACCATCCAATTTTGGGTATTTTTGCTTCAAAGATTACTCAAAACGATTATTCGTCTATCAACATAGTTCCCTATTATTAATCTGTTGTAAACTAAATAGTTTTGCATACTTGGAACTATGGGCAAGCAAAACAAGGCACTTGAAGATACCATATTTGACTAAATCAATGGATTCATTAAAAAGGTAATCAACAGATTAATCAAGAATGAAAATCGACCCTACTTATTTTCCCTTTTTTGGGGAATACTTTGCTTAAACACAAAAGTATGTAAACTTAATGGTATGTTCACAAAACTTAGTTTACATGGTTTTTTTTTTAAGGTATTTCTCAAGCAAAAAATCCAACAATGATTTATTTTTACGATCGATCATTTACTTTATAAAATGTCAGGAAAAAATTGAAGAATGCCAAACACAAGTTTCAAGTTTCCAACAGTCCAAACACCAGCATATAAAATTTTTAACTGTTTAAACAAGAAAAGTAGCACATACTGGCCATTTGAGAAGCTAGAATTTGAATATTTGGCATCTTTTTCTTCATAAAATGCCTATACAATTAATCAATTCTCAAAATTGTCTGTTAATTTTTTTTGTTTGGGCTAATCCTTTTAGCGCATACTTAAGTGTATTTCTGGTATTCCGATTGCAATTCTAAATGACAACGTTTACTTGATTTGTAAATTGGAAGTTTCATTTTTTGAGCATAATATTTACTTCCTTGAAAAGCATTTTCTCTCCCATATGGTTTGTAACCCACTATTGATTTTTTTTTTTTTTTCCGTCCAGTATGTCAAAAATCCTGAAGTGTGCAGGAAATGAGGACATCATCACCCTCAGAGCAGAAGACAATGCAGACATACTCGCCCTCGTGTTTGAGACGCTCAGTAAGTAACGTTTCAGCAGCATGACGTCAACTTGACAGATCTCTTATAGCTATGTTTCTTCAGCATTAATGTCGTACTTATCACTCGTCTTTTCACTGTTCACAGACCAGGAGAAAGTCTCAGATTATGAGATGAAATTGATGGACCTGGATGTGGAGCAGCTGGGTATTCCAGTAAGTAATCTGTTGCCTGTCCTTGTCCTTTTGTGTCCAACGTGCTTTTCATGCACACTGTTCCTGACCTTTCCCTTGACCGTCTGTCCCTCCAGGAGCAGGAGTACAGCTGCGTTGTGAAGATGCCCTCCGGGGAGTTCGCCCGTATCTGCCGCGACCTGTCCCAGATCGGCGACGCTGTCATGATCTCCTGCGCCAAGGACGGTGTCAAGTTCTCCGCCTCAGGAGAGCTGGGCACAGGAAACATCAAGCTGTCGCAGACCAGCAACGTAGACAAAGAGGACGAGGCGGTGAGTTAAAATCAGAGCAATGTGCACATAACATTTAGTCAGTCCACAATAGAACCTGACTCAAATTAGCGGGCAAATAATCTTGGCTAATACTAGCTTATCACAATGACATTTATGTGTTATCTGACAAGTAACAATAAACTGTAGTATAGATATGGCAGGTTTGTTTGAGGTCACTTAGAGACAGTGTTGTTATGACAGTATGACCATCTGAGAGCACTCAACATGTTTTTCAGATGTAAACATTTATTCCTCAGCAGTACATGTCACAAATATTCATTAGCCAAATTTTAAGGGATCCTAATAAAAAAAAATTTGTTTATGTATATAAAAAGAATGTAAGCCAATATAATGTCAAATACTGACACCTGTATGTACCTCAAATCCAGTATTGGCCAGAATCTAGTCCAGTGATTCAATCAGCTCTAGTTTTTTAAAACTTAGCAATGACTTAGGCCATTTTTATCTAGTAAAAGTACAATCCACTGGCTGCTTCTAGCTTCACAGATGCTGATGGTTCTTAACATACTCTACTTTGTGTCATTGATTGAACATGAAAGGATTTTTGGCTATGGATTCAATTATGTCCACTTAGGTTCTGCAAATTCCAATTGCCAGTGCCAAAAAAAAATAATTATTCAACATTATTTACTTCTGATTTAATTTTTGTTTTGTTTGTCCCCAGAACCAAGGATTAAGAGCGTTAGTTTAGAGCTGAAACAGTTTACTATTCAATTGACGGTAAATTAATCTGGAACTATCTTTGCTAATTGTTAAGGGCTTTTGACGACAATGCGAATAATTCATTAGTTCTAGTGTTAATAGCAATCTAAATTTGTTAGTTTCAACAGCTGGTAGTCAAGCACTACTCGAAAGTAAGATTACTTGATTCTTGGATAATGAAGCTAAATGTTATTTGCAGCCCTACTTTACTTTTACTGTTGATGATGGCACATGTTAAACTTTTGACCATTGCCCCTCACTTTCTGTTTTTAGGTCACTATTGAGATGAATGAACCCGTCCAGCTGATCTTTGCCCTCAACTACCTGAACTTCTTCACCAAGGCCACGCCGCTGTCCAAGACCGTCACCCTCAGCATGTCCGCTGACATCCCCCTCGGTGAGTCTTTCTGCCCTTTTCTTACAAGACTCCCTTCATTTGGATTTTCAACACGTTTACAGACGTTTTTGTGGCACTAACTTGACGTTTTTGTCATCCCTGCAGTGGTTGAGTACAAGATTGCTGACATGGGACACATTAAATACTACTTGGCACCGAAGATTGATGAAGAGGCTTCCTAAGTTGTTTCTAAAAGCCCAAAAAGGGAGAATAGAGAAAAGCAGGTGACTGGAACTTGTCCTGAGTGATTGAAGGGCTGAGGTGATCTCATGGTGATGGATGATCACTCTGTCTGATGTTTCTGGTCTCCTCCTGTCTAATGAGTTTCACCGCGGGAGGCATAGTGTCAGTATTTTACAAAAGGTCAGCTGATAGCCGTACGAATTATGCCAACTGTGTGATGTGATAAAGCTTCAGTGCTTTGACTCTGAAGAGGTGTTCAGAGCGGCTGGCTGTGCTCCAGACAGCTCTGGTGTAAATTCAGCACTTGTTCATTCCACCTTTGTGTCTCTCTCTATTTTTGCCCGTTTTGGGAAAGCAGATTTCACGTATCCCATTGCTTCTTGTAGATAACGCATTTGTAAATACTTTTTGTGGTTTCACACTGTCAAGTAAACCCCAAATGTTTTTGTATTCATTGACTCAGCCCCAAATAAATAATTCAAGTTGTTTCCAGTATCCATTTGTGTTTCTGACATTTGTGGACAAAAGCTGCATATGCAGTAATTTTAGTTGTACTCACACTGTGCCCACAGGTCTTCAAAGTGTTTCAGTACAGGTGAATGTTCACCCTGCTGGGGGAAGACGTCTTGCCCGTTGATCTTAATGTACAGAGAGCAATCCAAAACTGCCAGTATCTGCATGGAGAGATAGTTTTGTATCTTTTACGCCACTACTTACCTTGTCCTTGTCCTAGCGGTATTTATTGGCACTAGGATAACATCTGTGGATGTACTAAAACATATATAGATCCCGCATTTGGCCCTACTTATACCACTTGTTGACTGAAATGTATCAGTAATTTTTCGAAAACTCCCTTTAAAAAAAAAAAAAAAATTGCATGAAATCTAAGTCTTATCTGTAGATGCCTAAAATCTGCTTTATGGCTTTTTAGTCTTATCACATTGTAAATATGAAGGTGTTGTGGTCTCTGAGTCCATTAAACATCAGAAGAATTGAGCATAAAAAGCCAATTCCATAGGGCTTTTTCACAGTAGACATTTTGACTTGTCATGGTAAGAGAAGCACAGGTGTTACTAGTATTTCTTACATTCAGGGCTCTGTCCAAGTGAGCCATGACAGTTGTCAAGACCCTGAAACTGAAGCAGCTAAATGAAACGGCGAATTCATTTTATTATTTACACCTGTGTTTTTCTTACTGACATGAAGAGGGGCCATAATAATGAAGGCCAAAAGTGCTGGTTTTACTTAAAGGCAGTTTGAGTTTCTGTGTCCAGGTTTTGACTGTATTTCCAGAGGAAACTAAAGTATTTGACAAGAAAAACATCAATGACCAAAGCAGACAACTGTTTATCCAGTATTATATAGTAGGTAGGTTACCACAGCACTATGGCAAGTGGCAGTGGTGGAAGAAGTAAAAGCAGCAGTACAACAATCTTAAAAAAAAAAAAAGTCCTGCATTCAAACTCCATTAATGCGTAAGCAGCGTTTTGCTGTTGCAGTAGAGGGGCTCGGAGAGGAAAGAAGAAAAAACAAAGTCATATATATATTTATTTATATATATATATATATATATATATAAAATCTTTGCCTTTTTTTGTGAAATATTGTATAAGTTGACCTCTTTGGGCCTCAAACTGTTTAAACCACCCCCTTAGAGGTGAAATGTCCCTTTGGTGAAACCGTTAACAACGCATAGACATCTGAAATGTGACAACGGGCCCAAACTAAATAATGGTTTTGAAAGGGTCCCAAGTCAAAAATGTTGAGAACCTCTTGTTAATCTTTAACAATACATTGTATTTGAAAGGCATGTGTTTTGTTATAGTTTACAGTATTTATGGCTCGTCCCATCATAATGTCAGTCACCTTCCTTAATGGCCTGTTTGTATTAGTTGGACAGAGCCCTCTTCACTAGTACATGTGGGCTCTGTACAATCAAGATGTTCTATTTTCTTGTATTTTCTTCTTGCATTTTTATTTTTTCCTGTAAAAAATTGTTCTTGCATTGTTTTCTTGTAGATACACATTGAGTTGGGAATATCGTGATTCCTTGCTTCTTTTCCTGTCTTTGGATTGATTTTAGTGCCTTTTTTCTGACAATTATAGGCTACATTGAGAATATGCGACTGATTGATCTGAAAATGACTTAATTTGCTTGAGGGCCCTATTTTATGATGTGAACAGATATTCTATAATACTGGCAATTTTTTTTTATGTATTTACAATTGTAAGAGCTCAGTATTGGTTTGTTTTTGTATATGAGGAGCTCATTGACCCTAATTTGAAAGCATACCAGGAGGTGTTGCTGGTGTTTTTTCTAGTGTGAATAGAAAGGCCTATTGCCTTTGTTTGTATGGTGCTGTTTGTTTAAAATTTGCCTCTTTTCTTTTCATATTTTAAAAAAAAAAAGTAAAATCTTAACCTGAAAAGTACCTATAGCTGTAGTGGACAAAAAAGTATAATATTTCCATCTAAAATATAGTAGAGTAGAATCTTAAAGCAGCATAAAATGAAAATTTTAAAGTTTTATGTAGCTCAAGATTGTAAATACAGTACAAAAGTAAATGTACTGAGTTACTTTCTGGTAAGAAGTTCGAGATCCTAGCCTTAAGACAGTTGCTACAGCAGTAACCGGGTGTAGCCAATAGGGGGTGCTCCATTGCTACTTTTGTTTCTTCTTCTGTGGGTTAGAGCAAATTATAGCCACCTGACAGGTACCATTTGAGGAATGACTTATTTTGAGAAGAGATTTACTTTTAATTTAAAATTGGAAGATTTCCCAAAAGGATGAAAAGTTCAACAAACGAAAATGGATGAGAATTTATTCTGTAGAAGGCAATAAATTGATCATCTCTTTACACGTAGACAACTGTTCCCCAGTGTCAAGGACATTTCATTTGCTGTTGCCTCATTGTACTTCAGTTATTCAACCACATTACGGGGATTCTGACACACACTTCTCTGAACTCCGTTTCACAGAACAGATACACCGACAGAAGTCAACAGAGTCGTTAGAGTCTGGCAGCTTCGCAGCGTCAGGTCAGTGGGCAATATGGATCACACTGCTGAGCCCTCGGAGAATTATCTTCCATCTATCTACCTGAGAGACACAAGTCTGTCTGTCTGTCTGTCTGCAGCTGGTTGTTTACTGTGTTGTAGTGCACTAGGTAATGTGGAGTCAGACAATTTTAATCCTCACAAAGCTTTAATCTGAATGGCAGCCACATCTGGCTCCGGTCTGAACTGAATTTCTCTACACAGAGCCAAGTAACACGTCATGTGTACCAACCAGCTGGTACTAGATGGCAGCGGTGGAAGTACATTTACTCAGGAAAATATTTGAGGTACTTGTACCTTACTTTATTTCTTTTCTTTTTGTGCCACTTTATACTTCTACTGCACTACATTTATCTGAAAGCTGCTAGTTACTTTAAAAATGAAATTTTATGCACACAACATATGAAGAGCTCCTGAGATATGATGCTTTGTTATAGATTAAACTACCCAACAGCGTATACAAGTAGAGCCCAAAGAATCAGTGGATTCATTGATTGGCTGATTGACAGAGAATTAATTGGCAACAATTTGATAGCCGCCGAAGTCACTTGTCACACAAAAGTGCCCAACATTTTAACATCAGTTGTAGTCCTATATAAAATAGTTAAAATGAGCTCCACCTCAACCAACTACACCAATGGTGCTTACATATCAATCCATGAGTAATAATAATGATATAAAGTATAACTATAAAAATCACAGGGTCCAATTTTCTGAATTGAGTACTTTTACTTTTAAAACTTTAAATACATTTTTCTGACTATACTTACATACTTTTACTTAAGTAACATTTTTCCATGCAGGACTGTTACCTGTGATGGACTATTATTAGTGTGGTATTAGTACTTAAGTAAAGGATCTGAATACTTCCTTCGCCACTGCTGGATGAAAAGATTGATAATGCTGCTACTTTCATGTCTGTGAGGTAAATACGAAGCTAACAGCTACAGGTAGCAACCGTTTAGCTTGTTAGCTTAGCATAACGACTGGACACTGGGGAAAGCCTGGCACTATCCAAAGATTTCAAAAGAGGTCTACCAGCACATCTAAGATGTAATAGTTAAAATGTTGTACTTCGTTTCTTAAATCAGTACAAAAACCCAAAGGGTATAAATGACAAATCAAAGTTTTAATGTGGGGTTTAGGCGCTGACCTATTTCTTGGTCAGGACTAGTTGCCAGGCAACCAGAGAAGAGGAAGTTAGTGGTCAATGGTAAATTATCGTTGATTTTCATAAACTTAAAAAATGGGGGGGGGGCAGTAATTGTGGCATATGGCAGTGGCAGTGGTATACTTGTTTTTATACTATAAAATTTACAGGTGTGTATGTGTTTACCTGTGTGTAAAAGCGAGGGTGTGTCTAAGAAAGTTACAGTGGTAGTAGAATTTTTTTTGGTTTTTTTTTGTAAATACATTTAACTAAGCTCTGATTTTCTCTCTTACATAACATATTCAGTATTCGTCATGAGTTACAGGAGGATCAACTTCTACTACAGTGGTTCTCAGCCTTTTTGACTTTTGTCCCCTTACAACAACTCTCATGAATTTAATACAGCATGTAGTCTACAGTTGTATTTGTTTGGGAGCCCCTGGCCAAATGACATATTTCTGCTGATTTTGTTTAAGTGAAAAGAAGTAAGTATAGCCCCTGCAGCAAACAATGACTGTTTATTTTGTCTTTAAGTTCATGAAATAAGAAGTAACAGTGCATTAACCTTTGAAGAAATGCTCATTTTTTAAATACTCACCAAAATATGTAATTGCCCAGGGTGCAGAACTTTTGCATACAACTGTAGTACAGAACCCTTATGCATTCAGCTTTCTATTACCTTCTCTTCCATTTTTTCCACAGAGGTATTTTCTCATTTTGACCCTAACAGCAGCCGGAGGTAGAGACAGCAGCGCATAGACAGAGCAGATTATAACCTCATAGTAGATTGCCTGCCAGTGTAATCCCAGACTCCCCTGGAATATCAAAATTCATCTGCTGAAAGGGCAGGACTCTAATGAGCTTGCACCCGTGCCGTAGGAAAAGAGGATTTTATTTCTGGATTTATTTATGACAAATACATTTTGATAATGGTTTTGTTGTAGGTCTGTACCAGCTGAAATGTTCCTGAAAACTTGTGAGGGAGACTTTTACTCGGTATTTTATTCTCTAAAACACAATGTACCGCAGCTGTGGGTTGACCTGATAGAGCCGATAAGAAAAAAGTGTGTGTCTTCAGATACGGAACAGAGAAAAAAGATGGGACTGTCATTTTAGGAAGTCACCGATAAAGTAAAGCGACAGTGCAGGCATTTAAGCTGCCTCAGTATTTAATTAACCACTGCCACCCAGGTTAAGATTAATTACTCCCTGGAACAGAGCAAAGGGGGTCCAACCTGACTGGGGTGTCTGCTTCCGAACTGGCCACAGTTTCAGACAGCAATACCATACATGCTTCGTAATGACGAATAATGTCAGTGCTGTAATATTAATGGTTACAGAAGTTTTAGACAAAAACCGGGCCAGTCAGACAATATCTCTTAATGTCAGTGCTACATCGAGGAGGTTCTGTCAAGTTTGAAACTTACATCATTCAATCACATAACTTTTGCATCTGATTGATTTGACATTACTTTGTTTTTGGATGCATTACTTTAATTAGTTTAGAATTACTGCATATATTTCACAGAGCTACCTAATCCAAAAGGTGGTAAATACCATCCAGTCTTCAAGGGTGATCATTTTACAAGCACGATAAACTGCTTATTATCTGTGGCATTAGTTTTTTTATTTTCCATTTGCCAATTGAAACAAGCTGAAGGCAACACAACAAAGACAAGCATTACATAAACAAGGCTTAGGACAAGTTTATATAGTATAGCACCTCTTCCCAACGAGGCAATTCAAAGTGCTTTACATAAGACATTAGAAGGCATTAAGACAAGACATATAAAAGAAGCACAGAAATAGGATTATATGATTTCTAGGGTAGACAAAATAATGTTAACACCTCATGGGAAAGGGCTTTTAACAAGTGCTAACACTTCCACAAAGTTTCTCTCATGTTAGCTTGAATGCGAATGAGCAGCATTTATCAGATATTACAGAGTTTTCAAAGTAACATGAGACAAAAAAGCACAAACAACAGATGCATTCAAAAATCTCACCAGTAGGGAAGTTTAAAAAAAAAATCCTGATAGGATAGGAAACACGAAATGCAAATTAAAACTAACCCTTTAGGTTTCTTACACATGGCCTTGAAGGAATAGTTTTGGGGAATACGCTTTTTCACATTCTTGTCAAGAGTTAGAGAAGAAGATTGATACCACTCCCTCCCTTATCTGTTCATACAATGTAAGAGTACCACCAGCTTATTTTAGCACAAAGACTGGAAACAGCTAGTCTGCTCTGTCCAAAGGTGTCAAAATCTTCCTACCGGAACCTCAAAAGCCCGCTAATTTACACATCATATCTTGTTTGTTTAATTGCAGTTTCAAGAGAGGGTTATGCACCGGACTATTTCTAGGCTGGGAGCAGTGTAAGTGAGCTTTCGAGCGCTGGAAGGAGGATTTTGTTACTTGTGGGCAGAGCCAAGCTAGCGGTTTCCTCTTGCGTCCAGTCTTCGTGCTAAGCCCAGCTAACCAGCTGGATTGTAGCTTTATGTTACTGATACTGTTACTGTTACTAATTTGAAATTGTATCTGTATCTCATTCCTCTATGTTTTAATGCATTTTTAGTGTACTTACACTTCTCTTGGATGTAGCCTGTTGTATTCAACTGAAGCTGATCTCTACAGTATACCTCTGTGGCTCTCTCTCTCTCTCTCTCTCTCTCTCTCTCTTCTGTCTCTGTCTGGCCTTTAAATTGCTTTCTGGAGGCGAGGGATTTTGGCCAGGGAGATAAGGGGAATGGGATGAAACACTCGCTGTCTGTCTGTCTCAGTCGCTCTCTGAGAGGCAGGGGGAGTCTACTGAGCTCTGTACATTTACTAAGACGGAGAAGAGAGAGACGGGGTTGTGCTCGCTCATCCCTCGGGTCAGTGAGGCTGAGGAGATGCCAGCGACATCTTTCAGACCCATTTCAAACAGCTGTCAGCCTTATCAGCAATAAAACAAACTATTTGTTGATGAAAAATGTCAAAGCCACAGTAGATTCTCACTAAAAGTATATTTCTCCTCTGAGAAGGCATCGATGTACAACACAGATGCTGCAGGATGGATGAAGGCCTCTTTGCTTCTCCCCTGGAAATGTGCATGTTCTTGTGGTTTTCTCTCCTCTTGTCAGTCTGTCAGGCCCTGGAGGACTGATCCCAACCCAACGCTCAGACCTGACACTCTCTTACAGAAGCCCTCAGCGCTCTGCTGTCTCTCCACAAGAGCAGGGTCGCATGGATTATTGATGCCAGCGCAGAGCGAGCAAGGCTGCATATGGCAAGGACATACCAGTCACACGTGCGGCATGATTCACCTGCTTCAAACCACTCAGTCGAATATTTCAGATGTCACTCTCTCTAACGCAAAGATTTTGAGGCAGCTAGAGGTTTTTTGTGGCGTGAGGACGTGGGGATTCCCTCTCCACAAACCCACCACTTTACTTTTTATACACACAACGGCAGCCCTTTTCCCCACATCACATTAATATCACCCTCCTCCTCCTCCTCCCTGAGCTTTGATTTAAGACTGTGTGCCTCACAGTTGACACACATGTATTTCTGACTCTGCTGCATGTGTGGAAGTCATCCCCGCATGGATTAGCATATTAATGGGCTGTCCTCTTTGTCCCTGCTTTCTGTCACACAGATTTCACAGCACCGAGGGCGAAGACGAGGCGATGCGGATGGGGAGGAAGAGGGGAGGGAAGTGCAGAGATGGCAGAGCGTAAATATAGCTTAGAAGTCACACCTGAGTTGTACTGGTACAGGTGGGACAAATAATCAATATGGCAGTAGATTGTTTTTTGTGCTAGTGGCATCAAATCAGTTTTTGAAAAAAATCCCTTTTTCTGAGCTTTACATGCACTTTTTTCTAAATTTAATTCCACCATTTAAAAATATAAAGACTATGGAGAAAAAACAAATAGGAAAAATATCTGCACTGTCCATTTTATGCTATATTCATTTTTAGGACAAGTTTTCGGTCTGAGACCCTCTTCAAGTATCAAAAAGAGTATATAGAGACCATTGGTGGAAAGTAACTGAGTATATTTACTCAGGTAATGTACTTGTTTAATTAATATAATATAAATTTGAGGTACTTGTACTTTGCTTGTGCATTGTTCTTTCATACTACTTTCTACTCCACTACATTTCAGAGGGAAATATTTATCTGACAGCTTTAGTTACTAGTTACTTTTACTCAAATTAAGATTTTTCTACACACAACATATGAAGAGCATATAAAAGATGATACTTTGTTGTAGATTAAACTACCCAAAAGTTTATACAAGTATGGCTGAAATGATTAGTCGAGAAATCGATTAACAGATTGACAGAATATTATTGAAATTTTTTTACCAAACATTTCATGGTTTCAGCTTCTCAGATGTGAGGATTTCCTGCTTTACCTTTCAATTATTTCAATAATTTTACTTTTTTTTTTAATGATTTTGAGGTTTGAACTATTAACTAACTCTAGGTCATTGTGATTCTCACTATATTCTGAATTTTTACAAACCAATCACTCAATTGATGAATCAGTTCAAAAATA
Organism: Xiphias gladius; assembly: GCF_016859285.1. Classification (NCBI taxonomy): domain Eukaryota; kingdom Metazoa; phylum Chordata; class Actinopteri; order Istiophoriformes; family Xiphiidae; genus Xiphias; species Xiphias gladius. The sequence continues at coordinate 9,432,246 of NC_053418.1, read as the reverse complement.
ATCAGAAGATTAATCCATAAGTGGGAAAAAAAACATTAATTTCAGTCCTATATATAACAGTTAAAAATGAGCTCCACCTCAACCAACTGCAACAGTAAAATTCTGCTTTCACGTTAATGCATGTAGTAATAATTTAATAATGGTATGATATATTAAAAACATAACAGTCGCAGGGTCCATTTTTGTGGATTGAGTACTTTTACTTTTAATACTTTAGGTACATTTCCTGAATATACTTACACACTTTTAAGTAACATTTGTCAGTGCAGGACTTTTGCCTTTAATGGAGTATTTTTACAGTGTGGTATTAGTACCTGGGATCTGAATACTTCCTTCACCACTACTAGAAAATGGCAATTACTTGATGAGTCCTGATGCAAAACACCTGTGTTACGTGACTATTCAAATCATAGCTCCAGCACCTAAAACAAGCCTTTATCTGATGAGCGGTAAAATGACAATATAAAGACCAACTGCAGCTTATTTTGGACTGCTTTGGTGAAAGAAATCCAAGTTTCTGATGCTTAAACACGCTGCATGATTCATTTTAAAAAGAAATACAGCATTTTCTTTTGCATATTTCCTCTTCATTTGCACAGATATTACATTGCCTTGCAGATGAATATTGTTATGTTGTTAAGAAAACAACAAAACTTTTCAGGAGCCAAGACAACCCGCTGTGTCGTCAGCTTTGTGAGCTTTTTCTGATTATCCATTGTGTTATTAGATGGTTCATTTAGCATAACACGTTCTCAACCCTTTTCCAGTGAAAAAGAGATTAGTGCTGAAACGAATAATTGCTTAGCTGACCGTCAGATAAATAATCAACTAATTTGACAGTCAATTAATCATCAAAGTCATAGTTCAAGAAAAAACCCTCAACGATCCCTAATTCCAGTTTCTTGGTTGTGAAGATTTGCTGCTACTGTTTGTCCCACTCAATAATAAACCAAGTATTTTTAGGTCTGACGACACTGACGGCAAAACACACAGTTTGATGACTTCAGGGTCACCATTGGCTTTAGGAAATTGTGAGGCGCTTTTATTATTATTGTGTGACATATTTTTTAGACTAAATGACTTTTTGACAAAAAGAAATCTGCAGATAAATTGATGATGAAAATAATCGTTAGTTGTGGCTCTGTTGGAGATTCATGGTTTACGCTGGACAGTGATGTAGCAGTGTATTGTAATAGTATTACATTCTGAAGTAGCTTGTAGGATTTAATAATATGGGATGAAAGTGCTTTGGTCTTCTTCATGGAGCATTAAGAAAAAAGGACAGGTTCACTGTTTTGAAACATATTTAAAAATAAAAAATGTGGAGGTTCCTTTTCCTGTACTTTGCCTCCCGTCACAATCAGATCTCTGTCCCTCTCCGTCCAGGGATCCCTCGGTTCGCTACTTAGCAACTGTTTCCACGGATACAAAGTTGCTCCCTGTCTCACCCATACCCCGCCTCCACAATAAGTCGCCACTGTTCCTTTGTGTCCACTTCCTAAAGCCGGGCGATGAAGCGAGCCTTGTAGGCATCGTAATTTAAGGAAACCAAACTGTCTGGCTTCAATACTGTTTGTCTCATGCTCAGGAGAGGACATTATCCTGTTCCATGTTACAGTATTTCTCTGTGCAGAGAGATGTGTGTTATCCTTGGTGCTTTTGGTGATTTTATTAAGGCTCTAGAAAGTGCATTGTTGAATGAGACAACCTCCTACCAATTACACTCAAGCGCCTCTACTTTTCCTCTGTGTTCTCCTCGTAGGCTTAGTGTCAGTTTGCCCTGAGATCATGCACCCCAGCACTAATGTCACTGAGACAAACTGCACTTCATGGTCCACACTTGCCCAGTAAACTGTCCATGTTTCTGTCTGTCATTCACACACGGATAAACACTCTCAGGAAGAGAGCAGATGAATTTCTGGCGGTGTGATTTTGAAAAATAAGTCCTCAGGGGGCATATGGAGATAAGAAAATAATATACAGTAAAGGCTGCTGGTTACATTCAGACACGAATGCAAGCGTTGGAGCTACAAAAAGATCTATTTATATCGCTCCTATAAATAGACATTCTTCTCCATAGAAACATGAAATCGTTCCGAGGGGCGAATTACTCTTGAGCTGCTGCTGTTGTGTCTGTTTCGTGTGGTGTGTGTGCGTGTGTGTGTGTGTCTTATTCTTCTGTTTCTTCCAAAGGTGAAGCCAAATTACCGACTGTATCATCCCAGCCGTGAGGCTCTTTCTTGGGGAATCTCCACTCTCCTTCGCGGTCTGCAGGAGACGGGATTTCACAGTGCTTTGATGATCCACTCCCCCCACCACCTCATCCTTCTTTCATGGTGACAGGCTTTAAGCCGACAGGCGCGCTGTAGATTCATGCACATTAGTTTACAGTAGCAGAAGGGGGAAGTGCGTGAATCTGTGGCTAATCTGGTGCGGGAAGGTATTGTCTGGTTTATGCGGAAAAGACAAAATTACATGAACGTTTAAACTGCAACTTCTCACTTTACCTCATTTGAACAAAAATGGTCAGATGAGGAGAAGCCAAGTGATGTCTAAAGGACTAACCGCTAACAAAGATCATTTAGATTTTTTTTTAGCTAATTTTCCCTTACTGTTAGGAAGGCGAGGTTTGCATCCCAGTTCTGTGGTGAGGCCTTAAACTTGTGAAATGCAGTGTTGTATCACCCTGCTGCAACACTGGGTAGGGTTGAATTCAGCTGCACTAATTTGTCAGGTTGATGTTCATTTTAAGCACATTCATTACTTTGATTTGGCCTTTGATTTCAACTCGATCATCAGCCAAAAAACTGATAATATGACTCTGGAAACTCTTAAATTAAGATTTTAATAAAAACAAGTTGAAACAAAAAGCCAAACACTTGATACTGCTATACTCAGATTAAAGATAGAGACAGTAGACTGATGGTGATAGAGTACTTTATTAATCCCAGTATGAAATTGTGCTTTTACAACTGCAAAAACACAAATATCAAAAGACAAATCAAACAGTCACAGAGGTACGTAAGAAACGAATATGACTTTTTATTTAAATTTGCTTCTTACCCACCTCCTTGAGCATCTCATTTGTCACAGATTAAATTATTATATGATCAGCAGTTTCATCTATTGTACAGTATATTTTGTATTTCTGTGTTGGCAGGAAACCACGGTTGAATGCAGACATGTGAAAAGTTCAACGAAAAATCTGAATAAATATATGGAACGACATAAATGCATCATACGTTTAGGACTCAACATCCTATCGTTTACAAAAACTTCCCAGGGGACCCTGATTTTGGAAAAGTTTCAAAAAAATCTGAAGCAGGTTCCAAAGGGTCCATCGAAACTCATCCTACCCACCCTCAATGAATGCATTGAAATTATCATCAACGGGCGATTTCGGAACATTTATGTCAGACGGCGCTCTCCGCCACCATCATTAAAACACAAAATGACAGAATACGTTTTGGAAAAATGGCGTCATCCTTTCATTGGGAACCGGGGACATATAAATTGTATGACAAGGAGCACTGAAGCTGTTCTGGAGGTTCCCTCTGTCCCAACACCTTACTGAGCCACTACAGCTTGGGCTTTACTTTCAGTAAAGTCATCCATCTTTATGATCACAATGTAGCTCATAAATAACAGCCTTGCGAACCTGCCTGAGCAATGGAGAGATCTTTAATTGGGACATTTTGCATGGACAACCCTGGATTAGTGAGGTGAAATCCTTATTTGTAAGATTGATTCATTTCTTTATTTGTCAAAATAGATTAAAGAGTTATACTCATGAAGAGTGTAATACTCTTCACAAGTTAAATCTTGGGGGGGTCAGATGTATATTTCCTATGAAATAAAGGTTAGTTTTATCTCCTCTGGCTTCTAAAAATTCTTCTAAAATACAATCTGACTAGGAAAAATCACTCTTAGGTTAATACACGCCGTAGGGAACTTATGAGAAGGAGTCCCAAGTTGGCATTGGTTGGGAACCACTGTAGTAGAAGTTGATCCTCCTAAAACTCATGCCAAATATTGAGTATGTTTTCGGGGAAAAGAAATGAGGGGTTGGTTGAATATCATCACTCCACTGTAACTTTCTCAGACACACCCTGTACATTTAAACACACACACACACACGCCTGCAAATTTTAAATGGTAGTATTTATACGAGTGCACTCCATCATTGTTTACCATCATGTGACTCTCCTGTAAAAACACACAGATGTGCCTCAACATATGTGCCTCCTCTCACAGTGCGTTTCCTATTTGCTTGATGCTATCTCTTCTCCTCAGCAGAGGCTATGGACGTCCTTGGGGGGAACCAGCGGCTGATTCAAATGGCTCGACTCAACAATCTGATATCCCCCCCGAGATCAGAGAGCCGCTGTCGATCTCCAACCAGAGCTGTTTCCATCATGTTAGTTCTATGTGAGCTGGTGGAGTTCAGATGGATCTGACCCTTGCACTGATTGTTTGTCCTACTGAGCCATTCTCTCTGGAAACAGTTGTCCTTCCTCACTGTGAGAAAAACAAATCGAATGCTAACTGTGTGTGTGTGTGTGTGTGTGTGTGTGTGTGTGTGTGTGTGTGTGTGTGTGTGTGTGTGTGTGTGTGTGTGTGTGTGTGTGTGTGTGTGTGTGTGTGTGTGTTTGCATGGGTAAGATGTAGGTTTAAAAAATGGGATATTGAACCTGGGATGGTTAAACAACCACAGTATAGAGAAAAAGAAGAGGGGTGAAGGTTTTTTTTTCTTGTGTGTGTGTTTGTGTTTGTGTGTGTGTGTGTGTGTGTGTGTGTGTGTGTGTCTCCTGTGCAAATGTTCACTCACTCCATCACTCACACGTTAATCTGATGTCCTCCTTCACTGGCCTCTAAATGATGCTCACCCAATGAGAGAACATTCAACATGCATGCACATGAATGTGTGTGTGTGTGTGTGTGTGTGTGTGTGTGTGTGTGTGTGTGTGTGTGTGTTACACAAAGCGATCGTGGCAGAGATAAAATGGAAAACAAGATGAGAGAGGAGAGGCAGAGATGGAGATTTAGATTACGGTGAGAGACAAGGACGAGGACGCTGACAGATTTGAGATTATAAAAAATTCACTTTGTTGAAAGTCACTTCAGAGATAAGGAGTTCAAGGACAAGAGTTATAACTTTCTCCTGACCTTCTCACCTTTCCACCTGACCCTGTTTGTACTGTGTTAAATATTTATATTTATAATCGGCTAAGTCATTTTCTCACCAAACTGCAGCAAAATGCACAGTTCTTTCTGTCTTTGCGATGACATGGTGGGATGTTCAGTTAACTCGAGCATTAATGTTTTGTCTAACCATGTGACCTTTTATCAGCAGTATTTTTAAGGTATTGTATCATCCAAACATGACTATCATGTTACCATGATGTTCATGAATATCACTTGCCAAAAATTGTAATGTAATCTGCAGTGGTAGAAGAAGCAATCAAATCTTTTACTTTACTTAAGTATAAGTAGCAATACCACACGGTCGAAATGCTCTGTTAAAGTCTAAAGTAAAAGTCAGTGGAACAATCCATTTTAGAATAATGTATATTGTATTATCGGATTATATACTGGTGCAGTAATGTGTACATCACTGTAATGTTGCAGCTGGTAAAGGTGGGGCTGATTTTAAATAATTAATATATTACTGCATAGCTTGTAAATTTCCACCCTGGATCAATCAAATCTTATCTTAACCTATAAAAATACATCATAATTTATTTATTGATTATATTAATTATACTCAACAAATAATATCACTATATATGTTTCTGGCTCCTTAAACTATCAGTTTGAAAAAAATCCTCCAGCAAGATGCAGAATTCTATCTCAATGAGAAAAGCACAGCTGAATAGAGGTGAGGATGTGGCATTTAAAGAGTAAAAAACATAAATCTTTGTATATTCAGGAAGCTGCAGGCATTGATTTCTGTTCATGCAGTGTGTCAGCAGCCCCAGGTGATTTCCCACTTCTCTGTTTAACACAACTACATCCAGCATCATTTCCTATTAGAGCAGGTTTAATTCTTTTTCTAGTTGTGGGTATACTGTAGGCTACCTCGAGATTAAACTCTGTGTGAATGTGTGTTTGCTCAAAATGACCTCTGCTGAAGACATGTGGAAACGTGTCTTCAGCTTTGGTGTCTAACAGGAAGAAGTTTTATTAGGCAGATGGCCTTTCCTCATTCTTCCTGCAGGCTATTTACATTTTCCTGGCTGTTCATTATGCAATCAACGTGATGTGTGAGGATGCTTGACCTGGCTTGATTGCTATTTAGCATCTTACGACAGTCTCTCTCCCCCTCTCTCTCTCTCTCTCTCTCTCTCTCTCTCTCTCTCTCTCTCTCTCTCTCTCCCCTGGGCAGCTTCACAGAGAGCCAAGGTCGCCTAAATTGATTCAGTTCCTCACCAAGCACACACAGATTCTCCAGCAAGGCTTTAATTGCATTTCTGTACCAATCACTCTCATGACAATCACGTACTGTAATCTAATGCAGCACACACACTGTCGCTCTCACACACACACCAACACACACACACACACAAAGGACCCCCCCCCCCCTTTTTACTTAACAAGCTTAAATTGGCTGCAGTGATCATGGAGGAGAGTAAAGAAAAGGTCGAAACAGTGAAGAATTTGCCTATTTTTAGAGATGCTGCCTGCAAGCGCTGCTGTAAATGTCTTAAAAAATTAAATTTACTTATTGTAGGGTTGATTTTCTGAATTGAATCTAAGATAAGATAAAGCTTAGGTACCACTGTCTAATAAGACACCCTTGATAGAGGGTTTCTAAGTTGTTACTAACTATTAATGATGTATAAATCATTTAGTAATGTTTTATGGATCAGTTACAACAATAATAAAAACAACGTCCAGGTTGTTCTTTAGATCATCAAATCTCTCGCTTTCTATTAAGCCAAAAGTTAGGAAGTGATCTTCAGTTATAAATGACAAAAAAGTATATTATAAGGATTTCTTACAATAATTAATCAACTCTGCAGCTGTAAATGTTAGTAAGTTTTTAATAAATGGATTTTAGGTCAGATACATCCCAGCAACACTTTAGCCCCCCCTTTACCATTTACATAAATATACATAGTAAACACATAAACAATTAATCATGGTTCATAACACACTGTAGAACACTATAAAACACACACCATATATGTTTTAGATGGTTAAATGTGTGTTGTAGTGTATTGCCAGTTATTCATTAACACTTTTAACACAAAACTTGCAATAAGCTCCAGGCTTCATAGGGGAAATTATACATTTTGACAAATACATAATAATATACACTTTAAAAAATTCCTTATATCTGCACTAGACTGTAGTTAGTCTAGTGTGTTATGTATGAAAGTGTGTACATACTGCTTATAAATAGGGCTTCAATTAACGATTATTTTCATCATAGATTCATCTGACAACTATTGTCTCGATAAGTCGATTAATTGTTTTGTCTATAAATGCCATCAATTAGTAAAAAAATGCTCTCTCCACTTTACCACATCCCAAAGTGACATCTTCACATGTCTTGTTTTGTCCGACCATCGGTTCAAAACCCAAAGATATCTATTCACTATCATATATGACAAAGAAAACCATAAAATCTTCACATTTAAGAGGCTGGAACCAACAAATTGGCATTTTTGATTTTAAAAAAATCACTCAAACAATTACTTCATTATCAGCATAGTTGCCATGTAATTTTCTGCTAACCACGCTTTGATTAATCGACTAATCATTGCAGCTCTACTTAAAAATGCCAAATAGAGCTTTTTAAAGTCACTCTAATGGAGGGGTAGCCCTGATGATCTAAGGAGGCAGGTAAAAACACAAAGCAAGTGTCATTGCGGAGGAGGATAAACACAATCCACTGGAGACTTCTCCCTAATTAATTAAAAACTGCCTGAAAAGAGAAAAGTGTCGTGCTGGAGGAGGATATTCCACAACCTGGCAACCCAAAAGTTGTTCTTATTAATGACTTATTACTGACCTGTGAAGCATTAGCAAACGATTTATTAAGCATTAATAAGGGCCATTATAATAAAACTTTGCAAATGGTGCCTTATCAGAAAGTGGTTCCGTTATTCTGTATGTGTGAAGGCAGTTGTACAGCTTTCTGATATTCCAGAACAACATCTGCCCAGGTGTTCGCCGGGTGCAGGTGTTGTTTGAGGCTGATACATTAATAGAATTAAATCCACTTCCAGCCCGTTGACTTAGTCCTCACATCATTATTCTGTAAAAGATGAAGATCCACTTGTTTCCTCTCTGGCTGCTCCCGTCACTCCACCCCCTGCCCCCCTCTCTGTGTCTCTCCGTGTGTGTGTGTGTGTGAGAGAGAGAGAGAGAGAGAGAGAAAGAGTGTGTGTTTGTGAACGTGTGTGTGCGCGCATTCCTTCGCATCCAGCGGAGCCACAGTCGGAGGTTGAGGGTACGCGGAGAGAGGACACACTCGGCAGGAATCAACCATCAGCGTCGCCGTTACAGCGCCGGGAGACATGCAGGTGAGACACAGATAACGTCCTTCTCTGTTGTCCTTCGTGCGACCAGACGACAGGTTGAAACGGTGATTTTCTGCGGGTGGCAGAGGCAGCCACGCGTTCAAGTTTAAACGTACAGCCTGGCTCTGCTCACAAGGCTACTTGTTGGCTAAACTGACATTTTGATCTTCATTCTAAAATCCCTCCACGACCGCCAGCGGCTCATTTGCTCCCACTTTTGCCCAGAGCTGAGTTTCGGAGTGAAGTTATGTAACGGCAGCCCTGCCTGTGGAGGAGACGCTTGGCTTTCGGCGCGCAGCAGAAATCTTGCGGACGGCTTCCAGCAAGTGTCACTTGGCATCACGTCTTCCCCCTCGACTCATCTTCCCCCTCACGCTGTCGATTTTTTAGCTTGTGGTTAATCTGTGTGATTCGTTGTGTCTGTTTGTCTGTGTGTGTCTCTCTCTGTGTGTGTGTGTGTGTGTGTGTGTGTGTGTGTGTGTGTGTGTGTGTGTGTGTGTGTGAGTGTGTGAGATGGAGAGACCACACCGTGTGGCTCCAAGCGGTTTACGCGGGACTTTATGGTCCGGCTTAAAATCCGAACAGTCTGCCACAAATCCCGATTTCTAGGAAGAGGGACGTAGGATGTTTCTGTAACTCTGCCCTGCGCTCGTTGTCCTCGTGGCTGATGAAGCGATTGAGCAGATCAGTCCTCAGCGACAAGCAGCCAAATCCGAGGGGACAGACTGTAAAGTGAAAGCCCAGCCTCCCTAAAGTGACTCCCAGCACCTTGCGAGGTAAAGCTCATTAAAGCTCCCAGAATGATGGGTTTCTGGTCGGGGCTTCCCCCTCTGTGGCTGTTTCACGCGGCGCGCTGGGAAACAAGGAAAACCTGTCACTGCCAGTGCACTGAAGTCCTTTTGGGAAGGATGGCAGCCGCTCTCTGCACGCGTGCACAAGGAGACAGGGGGAGCTGCGTCCTTTGTGTACTTCGTTCAATCCCACGAGTTTACTAGTGTCGTTGCGCAAAGATGCAACCAAAAGATCAGCGTCAGGAGAAATCTTGATACTTGTGATCAGAACAAATGGCCTCTTCCTCTCAGGGATGAGATTCTGGTTCGAGGATGGAGTAGAAGCAGGGGGGATGAGGTCGAGCTATTCTGTGAATAATTGGACTCATAATCAATCACTCGGTGAGCCAGTGAGTCAGTAAGTAAATCAGCCGATCAATTACACAGACATAATGAGATGGAGAGCTGAGGTCTGTGGGCATAAGCGTGTGCCTGGTTGCATTTTCTTTTTAGATGCATGTGTACTTGTTTTTCTACTTTTTCACATCTTTGATTCAACATGTTATGTGTTCTTGATGGTAATATCTTCTATTAGGGCGGCAACAAACTACTGTTTTCATCATCAATCTAAAGACTGGTTTTTCAATTAATGAATTAACAAATTGTCAGCAAATTGCGAAAAATAAAACCATCACAAGTGTCCAGAGCTTGTGGTGATGTTTTGAAATGGTTAAGAAGCCAAAGATAGTTAGTTTGCCTGTAAGGAACAATTAGAAAATCAGAAAATATTTGCATTTAAGAAGGTGGAACCAATTCAGTTTTCGTTATTTTTGCTTTAAAAAATTACTGATTATCAAAATAGCTGCAAATGAATTTTCCTGTGGTCATCTAATCGAATAATCGACTAATAGCTGCGGCTCTAATCTACTGTTTATTTTCTCGATTAATCGATAATCGTTTGATCTGTAAAATGATGATAAAGTCCAAAGTGATGTCTTTATTTTACAAACAGTTCAAAGTGCAACAGTAGTTAATGTAATATCACAAAAGACAAAGAAAAGCAACAAGTCCCCCGCATTTGAAAAGCTAATCAACCATCTTTTTTTAAAGACAGGCCTTCTCCCCTGCTCCACTTGCATGAATGTTGAATGTTAGAAGTAAAATTTCACACTGGCAACAGTTTCAGATGGAAAAAAAATTTGACACCTGCCGCAGGCCGACTGCTGCAGCACCTCTCCTACAACATTTACATTCCCTCCCGCTCTCTGGGTATTGACACGCAGGTGTTTGGATTAAACCACGCAGTGAGGCAAATGAGTGGCCGATATTTTAGTGTGTGACTCACTTGAGTTTTATTTTTTGCTCAAGAATGACTGTATGATCAGTAGGGGTTTGGAGTTGTTCATTCGTTCTCAGTCGTTTTCAGTGTGATCAGAGTGGCTTTCAGAAAGAGTCCTAACATATTCTTATATTCAACATCATTATATATCAGATTTTTCATCAGTTTGAAAAATGCTCAGTGCGTCCCAAGAATTACTTTGTGCTGACGTCTTGAACGTACTTGTTCTAGTGATCCCTGTCCTCCATCTGCTTTCATCTACTTCTACTTCTGTTAAAGGACAAGTCTGATTACATTCCACATATTTCTTATTGTCAACAAATCTTATGAAAGAAAAAAAAAAACGCCTTTTAAAAAAAATGAAAGCACTGCATGTATTCATAATTTTATGTCCGTCCTCATTAGGAACTAATATGCCTGGGGATAAGAGCCACAAACAGGCTGGGAAACTTGGAAAGTATCTAGAGCCGGACTCGAGCTTAATTTCTAGTTTTACGTTACCAAAGTGTGCACCTCCTCCACCTCCTACATGTCAGGGCTACAGCAGCCACAGAGGCACCACTTATGGACCGCGGTAGGACTGTGACCGGTCGGCATGTTTCATCGATCTGCCTGTGGCTTCTCCTGCAAGTTTCTGATGCTGACTGTGGAGACGGCATTAAAGACGTTGAAGAAAGACTCAGGAGCCTTCTTCTTTTCGAATGAAATAAGTAAAAGTCCCTTGGATGAGACTCCAGTTATATCGTAGCGCATTGTGGCTCAGTATCACAAGGTGGGGCCAAGCAGTTATGTATGGAATTCCGTACTACTCAGCATCAGGGAGAGCAGTACTTTTCAAATTTTTAAATCTAGTTTGAAAGCATGGCTGAAGGACACTCGGAGCTGCAGTCACTGAGCTAAGAGACACCGATTACGTGGCCAGCATTAATACTTTGCATTAGTGCTTTGTGTCTGGATGGAAATTTCTTGTGCTGCCGAAAGGTCTGTTTTAATGATTACTGCGGGTTTACTCCCTAGCTGGGGACTAGTATTGTTTCTCTCTTGTTTTTTTTTCTTCTTCTTCTTTTGTTTTCAGATTTTCGTATCAATGTTATATGGTGTCTGTTTTTCCCAGTGTAAGATTTTAAATTACCACAACTAACTGTTATCTTTTATTTATGCACATCACTAGTGGCTGCCACAGATGAAAATGAGCTTTTAAATATATCTGGCACAATAAATCCATTGTGCATTGTGCCTGTCAAATAAACAATAAAAATAAAATAAAATAATATAAATCATTACAGCAGGACACGGTCTGATGGCGTACAATATATCTGTTAAGTGTTGCAGTGGTGATATCAGTGGGTGAAACCTGCTGAACTACAGCCTCCTCCCTATGTGGACTTTGTTGCTCTAACGTCAGCTGACTTCCTCCTTTGCTCTCAGTGGACAACAGTCGTAATTCCTGCAGCTGCTGGAGGGCTTTGTCATTTGCATGTAAAAACGCCATTTGGGGGGCATTTGCTGAAACGACTGAAAGTGTCTTTTTCGGTGCTGGAGCGATTAGTTGATTGAAAGAAAATGAATCGGCAACTGTTTTGATAATCGAATAATGTTTTTAGTCATTTATCAAGCTTCTTAAATGTGAAGATGTGCTGCTTTTCTTTGTCATGTATGACAGGACACTGAATATTTTCAGTTTTAGATTGCTGGCAAAATAGAATATGCAATTTGAGTGCATCTGCTTGAGCTGTGGGAAATTATAACGGGCCTTTTTCACAATTTTCTTACATTTTATAGACAAAACAATTGAGAAAACTAATCTGCCTTCAGTCAATAATGAAAATGATTGTTGGTCGTAGGTCCAGTCATTTTTCTTGGGAGGACAGTCTCATTTGATCAGTTCAGTTAGCAACTATGGATGTTACTATCATTCTATCGTGTATTCAGTCACTGGTTCTAGTGATAGTGATAGTGAGGGGTGATGTATTCTGTTATTTATTTATCAACTGCTGAACTAATCTGTACTTGAAATATTGAGTTTTGGGATGGAATACCCCCCCATACAGTTGCACTTCTCTTAATCTGAAGGATTCGATTGAAATGCCCTCATAGCTGTACTAAAGATAGAGGCACTTTAACTGCAGTTTCAATGTGACCGTAAAGACCACGTAACAAGTATTTTAGAGTGGACTTTTCCTTTAAGAGACTCTGAGAGTCAGAGAGTCCGACGTTGCAATTTTCCGCAAAGCAGCATGTCAACCAAAGCAGTCACACACAGTCAACCCACACAGATCAGTGGCGCTACACCAGACAGGCTGACGGCAACACACACACACACACACACACACACACGGTGCATTGTGCTGCACCTGATACAGTGTCTGAGGGACCCACCTGTTCAATAGGTGGAGTGATTGGTAGATTTCAACTCATTAAATAATTTAACAGGTCTGGTAACTGTATGCTTTAAAGTAGGAACGGGAATGGGCACCACACACCTCTGACCCAACTTCAACATCAAACACAGAGGAGAGCTTCTCTTCACAGTACTGCAGAAAAACAGTGTATTGGAAGGCTTTGTAGCTTGGGAATAAAACTGCCATTGCTGCTGAAACCTTTATGTTATCTTACAGTGGTTTAATTTTCTCAGGACGTACACACAAACACACACTCACACACACACAGAGCCAGCATGACTGTACTGAGTGAGGCGCAGTAAAATCGACCCACAGGGGTAAGAATTCAGAGGTGAAGAGATGCTGCTGTAAAATATCAATCACTGATCAATTAATGTTGTGATATATTTTCTGGCAATATATTTATTGACCTATATGAAGAGGAATAACATGTGTTTGGCATGGACCGGTGTGTTTGTGTGTGTGTGTGTGTGTGTGTGTGTGTGTGTGTGTGTGTGTGTGTGTGTGTGTGTGTGTGTGTGTGTGTGTGTGTGTGCGTGTGTCAAAGAGACAGAGAGAAGAGGTGCTGATAATTGAAACATGGCTCCTCTATTGCTTGGAACCTCCCCAGAGTATTTATTCTTTCTTCAGATAAAGGCTCACACATCAATATAATACTCTTTCTCACATACACACACACACACACACAAACATACACAGACACACACACACACACACACACACACAGCATGCAGTCCATATGGAAGTGCCATCCTCCCACAGACACATTGATTCGCACTGACAGCCATACTGAGAGGCTCAAGCAGTCAGGACACAAATAGTATCAGCGCTCGACCATCAGCCCGCTCACATATTTTTTCAGGATGCAGTAGGTGTCATGTAAAGAGCCACACTAAGCACAACCATATCCAAAAGAACATAGACTGTAATGTAAATATTTTCTATCAACTTTCAGTTATGGTTGCAGTACTGTCAGTTATTTCATGCAACAAACTGAAAACAGAAGATGGTCCATTTCCAAAAGTTCATGATCAAGCATCTGTGAAGCTATTTTTCTGTTTTCATGGGACTCAACTTTTTTTTGTTTTCCGTAAAATCTTAGTTTTTGTTTCAGCCGCACTGTTTTGCACTTTCCTGTGACTGTCCTACTGTAAGCAAGGACCCCATAGGTCGTTTGTGCAAGCAGCGTATTACAGCCCATAGTGATGTTTTATTGTTAAGCGACATCTCGCGGTGGTGTGAGTCCCAAAACAACATGTCCACTTTCAAGTGACAAAGCCCTCTAGTGTCTGTAGTAATTATGACAGGAGCAAAGGAGGAAGTCAGGTCACAATATTATAGAGCAATAGATTCCACATAGGGAGGAGGTCGGGGTCAATGGATGGGTGCTGTGTTAAAGTAAAAAGTAAAACAACTTGTACTTAAACAAGGCCGACCGCTGTTTGTTTCCCATTTCACCAATGTTTCTTTTAACATCCTTGGTTCTGTAAGCTCAGCCATGTTTATTATTGTAACCATGACGACAGACAGATTGGAAAAAAAGAGACTTATTGAAAAAAATAAATGGACAAAACTGAAAGAGCAGAAGCAGATATATATTCCCTTTTAATCCCTAGTATGGGTTAAACTAGAAAATTGCTAGATCCTATGTTTTTCATGATGCAGCTATTAACATCTTTCTGTTAGACATTCACTGCCTGGTAAATGCCCACATCTTTCTGCACGCGCAGTTTGTAACACAGGTTTTTGGTAATAATTTTGCTGTCTCCAAACCCTGATGGCAATAACTGGGTTATATTTGCAGACTTAAAGTGGCTATAACAGAAATTTTACAATATTACAACAATGTATCAAACGACAACATGAAAAAAATATGACAGTATTAAAGGAGTCACCCCTTGTGATTAACCTACAGAAATTTGTCACCGGAATTTGCAGCTTTATTCGCCTTTGCTGAGCTTTATAGTGAGTTTTGGCTCATTGTTTAGCTCTCTGATCCATACATTTACCGTCTTGGTTCGCTCTCACTGATCTCTAAAAAACCAACTTTATGCTACCTGCTCAGCACCAAGCGGCAGATAGAGTACCTGGTGAGCATATGTGGAACATTTTGCAGCTTAAAAGCCAGGTGTTTCCCTCAGTAGTTGGTGGAGACTAAAAACAGAGCTAAAAGAGAGTGAATAATGGAATAACGTTTGCCAGGTGGCAAGAAATGATAATGTTGTTGGTAATGTTGGGAATGGTAAATAAGCAACTGTTCGCTAACAAGTTTGCCATATCAACTTAAAAGGTAATAAAAAATCAGTTATTGCAGGTTTAACACAGAGGACCCTTTCCAACCGTTTTCCCAGGCAGAGTCGTACTCCTTGTCACTAGTGAACTGATCTTGCTGTTTATAACGAGAGGAATTTCCCTTTATATCGGTTATCTTTAAAAGAAGCACACAACCTTTCCTGTTTCATGCTGACAATCATTTCATACCTGTAGGTGCCACTTTACGCAAACTTACTTTGGAACAAATCTATTCCATGTTACTTGCCTACACACACACAACGGCAACAAAAAGAGCGGTGAATCTGTTCATCGTTCTCATGCAGCTTCACACTTGCATGGCAGAGATTTGAGAACCAGGTTGATCTTGCACGCGGCTGGGCTCCTCTGCGGGAAATCCCGGCTGGCAGAATTTATGTGCCAGGGTTTTATCAAGTATTTACTGTGTCTCTCCCTTTGTGCTGTCAGTACTTGTCATCTTGCACCTCCCCTTGCCTGCTCGTCTCATTTCTGTCCATATGCAAGGACACAGGGGCTTACACACCCACACAAAAACACACACTAATACACACACACTGTCTTCCTCAGTCTCAGAGAGACAGAGTCTACCTCCGTTATGTTTAGATCCCAGTATGTATTTCTGCTTCACCTGGAGAGTAGCCTGGTGACAGGTGACATTAAGGTAAGAGAAGAGGATGCGGTGTATGTTTGGGTGGGTGGGTAGGGGGGAAGAAAGTGGTGGAAGAGTGATTGACTGTGAAATAAATTGGAGGGAATGAGGAGGTGAGGAGATGGAGGGATAGAGGACAGTGGCTAATGAAATGACTGGTTCAGGTTCTCCGTTGTAGGCATGTGTGTGTTGGTATATGTGTGAGTGCTCTCATTTTCATTTCAAGTGAAATTAGGTTAGGTCTTTGAAATGTAGCCCGGTGGATCAATTAGATCTTCTCAGAGTTTTATGAAGGATTGTTGAAGAATAAATAGATATTGAAAGAGAGAAGAAGCACAGGAAGGAAGGAGAGCTTGTGTTTTGGTTTGTGGGATGAAAAGAGAAAAGAAACCACTTTTTAATTAAATGACCTCTTAATTGTTTTTCCCATGTAACTGTCAGATAATAGCTAATGCAAATGGTCCAGTAGAATTTAAATGTAGCTGATTTAATTGACCATTTGTGAAGTTACGTTTTTCCATGACAGATATCTATATAATATATATAATCAGTTCTGCACTTAATTGAACCCAGGTTTGTTGGGTTTGTTGGATTTTGTTGAGTTTGTTGGGTTTCCAGTTTTGAGGTTCATTTGAACTGCATTCAGTATGACTGAGCTGCAGCATGGGGATCTGGATGTTTGTTGAATGTGTGATAGATGTAAGGGCAGGTGTATTTGTATGTGGGTTTCTGTGTGTTTATTGATGTATTTATAGTCAGTGCACTGTGTCTGCTCTTATGTCTCTCGCTATGCTCCTCTATAGATGCGCTGTGGATGCATCTGTGTGGTCTGACACAAGTTTGTGGGGTTATTTTCGTATTTCTGCTCTTTAGATGTCCTCACAAGCGTAGGATATAAAACTCGAGGAGTGCAGTTGCATAGACAACAGCTAATTTATTACAACACTGTAGAAAGCTCTGTTTTCTGAAAGCATAGATAGGAAACAACCCACTCTCTCAGCAAAGCTAGTCTGTTGTTCTCTCTAAATTAGCTTGTCTAATATTAGTATGGCTGTGTTTCAATAACATTTTGGATCCGGTTCTGATCTTTTAAGCTTACAGTCTAACAAATCTCTTATCGAGACTTATGTCTCCTCTCTCTTTATTTAATGGCAAATAAAGATGAACAAAACATTCAGGTTGTGATTTGGCTGAATAGCTCAAATTAAATATGTCTGGCAAAACTTGAGTTTATATAGGGGCTGTAACAGTAATGACTATTGTCATTATAGATTACTCTGCATTGAATCATTCAAAAATGTGCATCATAATATCCTAGAGGACAACATGGTGTCATTAAATGTCTTGTTTTGGCCAACCAACAGTCCATTCTTCAAAATATTCAGTTTAATATAATGCAAGACCAAGAAACGCGGCAAATTCTCACATTGGAATCATAAAATATTTGCTTGAAAAAACCGCATAAATCATTAATCAATTATCAAAATAGCTGCTGATTTAATTTTCTTTCGATCGACCACTAGATTAATCCACTACTCGTTTTAGCTCAGTTTACAGTTCTTTGAATGTCAATTTTTGAAGTTTAGTTCTTAAATATGAAGTTTTGTATGACGTGTTTATTAAAATTGTTGGAAATTAATCCTAAAAATACTTAATGGGAAAATTAAAGGGATTGTGAATTCATAATCAGATTTAATATTGGACTGAGATTTGATAAAATGCTACCAAAGCCAAACACTAAAAATTATTTTGAAGTAAAAGTACTTGAGCTGGTTGTAAATTGATTTTTTTTTCCCATACTTTATTTTAAGAAAAGTAAACATGTGTTGGCCCTGATTTTCCAGCAAATTTCCTAGAAACTTTCCATAAGAATTTCCTAACAATTAGCTGGTCGCTGTAAATTACAAGGAAGTGTCCAAGAAAGGCTTATGCAATTTGTTACTAATTATAAGGGAAATGGTGAAAATGTTACAGTTATTAAGTATCAGCTCATTATAGTCAAGTTTTTAAGAAAAAAATAGGAAATTACGTAAGTGAAAAGTAGTTCATGAACGGACGTGTGTATCCGCTGGAGTGTGTGGAGTAAATGTGTCACGCTGAGTAACTCTGTTTGACAGGTCCAGTCTGTGGAAATTATGGTAGAAATACGTGTGTAAGTATAACTGATGAGTCGGTGAAATTTTATAGCATGGAGTGTGTTTTATTTATTTATCATCATCTCATTTTGAAACACAAAACTTAGGAGTTTCCAGAGAAGCTGAAAACTACAGGTAAGCATGCGACTCACTCAATGTACAGCAACGACTATTTGCCGATCACCAAGCGGATCTATTATGTACGGCTGTTCAAAGTCACGAAGAATCGAAATTAATAATTTTTTGTTAGTCTATGGAGTTATTTCACACTGTTCAACGACAGGCAGAAAGAAAAACAAGTACTTGGATGGTAAATAAGTTATTTTCATCTCTAAAATTGATGACTAGGTGATGAGAAAGAAAGGTTAATGTGGCTTGTGCCGAGTGATATTTTGTGTTTCTGTCTACATTTGTTTTCCGAAGTTTGTCCGTTACAAAAAAACCACGCTCTGTGGCCTGAGGATTTACCCCGAAGTGGCATGTTTAAGCACATTTTGACCTTGAAGCAGCAGTCAGGCAGAACAGAGGAGCCTCGGCCGCCCAAGTTTGCGTCATACTGAGAACAAAATCAGGGAACATGTGAGCTGGGACATTATAGCAGAGGCAGACATGCCGTATCTCCGCTGTGGCCAGCTAGAATGTTAATCACATATAACTTATTAATGGACACTCCCCTCTCCTAATAGGACAATACACGACTGCGTCTCTCTTGCTCTCTCTGTCCCCTTTCCATCACTCTTTCACTTCCCTCTCCATCGATGTTTCCATCTCTTCCGTCTAATTTTGACACTAAAAGGTCATTCAAGATGCTTCAGCTTCTCTAATTCTGTCATGGGTGTTTTATGAGTTTTATTTCAGCAAGGAATTTGATGCTTCCGTCTTTATGTACGTGGTGTGCCACATTTGTCTGTGTCCATTAATCTCAGCGGCCAGGTTGAGGTCAGTCGCTCTGTGGTTAGTTAATGTCTCTCTCAGTATCTCATTACTCACAACGTTCAGAGTTGCTGTTCACTGGTAAACAGAATTGAAGTTAATGTTTTTGTATTAGATGTCCATAGGTTAATGAACTTTTTTTTCCCCTTAGACTATATTTTGGCTCGTCAAGATTCTCTGTCTGTTGGCTACAGTGGACTAACAATAGGACGACATCTTGTAATGAAGCCCAGAGTTTACACTTCATGTAAACCAACATTCATTGAACCGATAACACAGCGACTGATGTTTAATAATTTATTGGCAGAGCATGGCCATGTTCACCGCATCGCTGCTCTGTGTTTGCTTTGAGCATTATGGGTATATGCTCTGTCTTATAGGATGTGTGTCTGTGTGTGTGTGTGTGTGTCTGTGTGTGTGTATGTGTGACTCTGTGTGTGGTTCAGAGGACGTTGCACACATTACAAGAGGGAAGTGCTGCCCCAGGACAAAGCTAGCTGAACCGTTAAGAATAAACAGGGGATAAAAAACTACTTTAAAATGAGTGTGTGTGTGTGTGTGTGTGTGTGTGTGTGTGTGTGTGTGTGTGTGTGTGTGTGTGTGTGTGTGTGCCTTATGATTGGGAGTATGCCTGCGTGTCCAGCGGTTCGTGAGTAACCAACTAATGTAATTCTGAATTTTCTTGTGTTTACACTGCATCTGTCTGCATCTGTTCGTCTCACAGCCTTCTCTTTCCGATTTGTGACTACCACTGAGAAGCCAGACTGAAAAAAAGGTTGTTTTTTTTTCTAATTGACTTCTCCGGAGTCACCGCTGAGCTCTTTCCTGGCCTTTTTTCATATTGGCCCTCTGTGCTCTGCCACTGTTGATCTGTGAATAAATAGATGTTGGTATAAGTTGAGTTGTTTCCGTCATCGCTTTCGATTTCAGTGTGTTGTCATTATGTTCGACCTTGCGTGTTTGTGTGAGTGTATCTATGCAGATGTTCGCTCTTCTCTGTGTGCATTTCGCTCCACGTAGTCTTCCGTCCCTCCCATCTTTTCCTCTGTCATTTTTTGCTATTTTTATCCATTAGTTCGTGTGGAAGATGCACAGAAATAGCCTTGTAGAAGAATTCCCCAGCAAAGTGCTTTCGTATCTACATCTTCTCTTTCCTCCCATCCTCCATTCCTCCGTCCTCTGGCTGTCCTTTGCTCTTCTTCTCAGATAGGCCATGATTCATTATGCTAATTGACCTCAGTTCTTCCAGGAACACGAGCAGACCTTTTTCTCCTCAAATCTTTTTCCTTTTGCTCTCTCTGTTTTTCCTTTCTTGCTCTCTCTCACTATCTTAAAGTAAGAGATTTGCATGGTCAGACTCCCTTGGGATTAAATAGCTGTTTAAAATCCTCTCTATGAGTGTGTGTGTGTGTGCTTCCTCCTCCCATCTCCCTTGTTTTCTCCCCCTCTTTTCCCTCTGTCATCCTGCGCCTCCCTGTCCTCCCCACAGAGTAAACAGAGCTTCTGTTGTTCTGTGTTCACCTCTTTCATCTTCCTCCCCAAACTTGCTCCAGTGTACACATACTTGTGTGTGTTTTGCATGCGCCCCGCAGGAGCAGCTTAACAGGGCTTCTTGAGAATTCGAGGAAAGACATCCTCA
The DNA here is from genome assembly GCF_016859285.1 of Xiphias gladius. Classification (NCBI taxonomy): domain Eukaryota; kingdom Metazoa; phylum Chordata; class Actinopteri; order Istiophoriformes; family Xiphiidae; genus Xiphias; species Xiphias gladius. The sequence continues at coordinate 9,411,559 of NC_053418.1, read as the reverse complement.
CTAAATCAGATCACATCAGATCAAATCAGAGTTTGTTGTAAAAGAAACTGAAAGGATGCTGAGACATGAAGGAAAGAAATTGAAAAATATATTAGAGCAAAAAACTTCGATGTCAAATTTATCTCCACCAATGAAAGAAGATAAACGCTGAATATGGATGCGATGGAGGGGAATGGTCTGGCATATTAAGAGTCACAATGATGAATTCGAGCTGAATAAGAAACTGAACGGAAACAGCCTTTTAATTCATCTGAAATTCAACCTTAGTGCAGATATTTCAAGATGTAACAGTGCTTCACTCAGAAATATTAAAGTAACTTCAACTGCACACTGATTTCTTAGAAAGCTGGTGTCTTTAACCAGACCAAGTCGTTACTGACCATAACATATATGAACATTTGTAGATGAAGTGGAAATCAACTCATCTCTCGCTAAAGCTACAGATAGCTTGCTTTTAGTGGTTTTCCTGTATTCATTCTCTGTCAGCAGATTGCTGTGAGCTACTGTATTTGCAGCCAAACTGTTGTAATTTGTCTTTATTAAAACATTTCAAGACCATATGGTGAGTGAAGCAGCTACACGATGTCGTCATTGGCTTATAAAAACTTTGGGTGCACTTTCAAACACAGGGATCCAAGAGCTGTTCCAGGTCTTTATTACTTTGATAATTAATTAGTAATAAATGGATAAATGGCTGGATGTTTTTTTTTTTGTTTTTTTTATATGAAAAGGAAGACATTAAGAAAACATAACAAATCACAACTCCAGTAGTAAAATGATAAGTTAATTGGTAAAATCACATCATCATTACTCTCACATCAGTTGAAGCATTCATAATGTTGCCATTCGGTTTATCAATATTGGATCTAATATAAATACAATCCAAAATAATCCAGTAAACACTTAAAGCTGCTATAATCAATATTTTCCATTAACGATGGCTCAAGTGGCTACATGTAACGGGACAGGGGTCACTCGAAAAACATACGGAAAATTTTCTCCCAACTTTAGTTCCCCTCACTTATTTGAGCTCGGGTATTTGGAGGTTTAAGGCATCTTTCGGCTCATTGTTTTGGATTTCCGACAACTTTACTGTTTTGGTTCACTCTCGCCGCTCTCATCAGTATCATTTTTTTGGCCGAAGTTAATAGAGACCAAAACAGAGCTAAAAGAGAGTGAATATTGGCCTTTCATTCAACAAGTGGCCAAAAACATGACTCCAAATGAACGATAATGTTGCCCTGTGTCTGCTGGATGAGTAAATAGGCAACTTTACTAAATTAACTAACATTATAATCTATATACATTACATAAACGGATACTATGTTGATGTTCATTGCTTGTTTCCACTGCCCCCAAGTGGCCAAAAAAATCAGTTAATGCAGTTTTAAACCAATCCAACACTGTTGTCAACACCGACTGGAGCTGAAGACACAGCAAGTTTGAAAATGAAGCTAGAAAAAAGTGAACTTACCAGACCTCTGTAGCCCACTCCTCATCTCTGCTTGAGGCTAGCAGCTCCAGACTACACACACACACACACACACACACACACACACACACACACACACACACACACCCAAATCTGGTTGTGTTGCTTTGTGGGTAATGTTGGTGCCAGGTTTTGACAAGGAAGAAAAAAAGAAGATGTCCCTGGTTCTGCTTTCCTTTTTTTAACTGTCCATCATGAGTGTGTCAATGTTGTGGGAGTGCAATGCTAAATCAGCAGAGGACAAGTCAGTCATGGTTTGGAAAGGAAAAGTTGACAAGCATATAAACAGCGGTTTATATGATTTCCTGGGAGTGTCTCAGAGCCTTTGTGAAGTTCTGTGCAGGGAGTTGGGAGGGGTGGAGACTAGCGATTTAACAGTGAAGTATAGCTGCTGTGTACTGCCTAGTCATATAACAGCAGGTTCTGACTGCTGCACTAAAGTACTTATATCCTTTTTAGAAAGTGGAGCTATTGCGGACAATATATTTGGGCACAGACTGTCCTCAAAACCTCAGATAATAAAAACCTCTGAAAATACCACAGATCTACTGAACTGAACTCTTTTTGATCTTCTTTGAAGTGTTCCTGAAACACCTCCAGATCAGAGGCTATTCATATTTTCTAGGCATACGCATTATCTCCTGCTTAACTCAGCCTGGTTTGTTTCATTTCCATATTGACCTGAACTCTCCTCTTCCCCTCACTCCTCCCTCCTCTTACCACGCCCGTCCCTCCCTGCAGGCGGATGGCAAGGTGGTCGATGGCAGCCTGTTGGGAGATGCCAACGGCGTTGAGCCTGCGCCGGGCAGAGTGAAGGATACTGGAAAGTGGCAGAAGCCGCGGTTCTCTCGGAAAGCTCTGATGAAATGCTGCCTGGTCAAATGGATCATCACCAGCACACAGCCACAGGACAAAGGTGAGAGGGGGGAGAATCTGATCTAGAATGAGTGTGATGTGTTGGCGAGACTAACAATGGGGTGAACCCACAGCAAATGTGACTAACAGTGTTTGAATTGATCTCTGAATTGACCGGCCTCCTCAGGTCCCTGTGGGCACGACTGACTCATTGTGCTGGGCAAGTGACCTCAGGGTCAAGTACCCAGAGATCATTTAGTTGCATACACTCATTTATCAAATGTCACTAAACCCTCGGTTCACCATTTATATTCTCTATGCAGTCCCGAGATACTCCGATAAACCCCATCGCCTCCTCCTCTGCGCCTCTTTAACTGCCTCTGATCATTTCTCCCTTTCCCAAGTGCACATGTACGTGCACACAGTTATGGTGGAAAACAACTAGAAGATCTAAGGTAACACTTTATAATACAGACTGCGGTATACAGTGTAATTTTGTTTTGTGCAACAGGTACCAATACAATTGTTACTGGTTCCTACTGGTACTTAAATGTAGGTACAGTGGAGGAAAACATGAGTATGGGGAACAAAGGACTGTGTACCTACAGGGTACAGTACTGGAAAATAAAAATGAAGTTTGGTGAAAAGGGTGTTAACAACCTTGTGTTTACTGTGTAAATAAGGTATAGAAACCGGAGAACAGCCACACACTATATAACAGCACACATACTTTTAAAGATTAGCTATGTTAGATCCACTTTAATCCGCAGTATATGTTATATTATTACATAACATTATTATGTTGTAGTTTTTCCCCCTCAGATGACAATAGAAACCTTCTATAGTTGTGCATTTGAGAAAGGTACGTTTGTTTTCTACTCCAGCGTACTTGTTATGAGCTGCAGCAAGTAGTGGACGAACACAGACCTATTTCTCGACTTGTCTTTACTTCAAATATACACACTGAAATAGAGGATATGAATGTGGCATAAATAAATCCCCGGAGTGTGTGTGTAGCTGTCTGCCAAAGGCTCACCTGAAAATTGAGCCGCCCCTCTGTAGATCCTCCACATCACATTAATGTTTGTTAATGAGTGAAAATACATCTTGTATTTTACATTACACACTTAGAATAAAGTATTTGGGTTGTGATAAAATGTGTGACTATTCTCCCCTTTTTACTCTTTAATGAAACAATGAGATCAAGGTTGTAACTCATAGGTACCCAGTAGTTGTAAAATTTCTTTATTTTACTATAATTTGTTTCTCTTTTCCTTTAAAATGACTAATTGTTACTCGCTTGTTCCCCATAGTCGTGTTTTTTTTTCCCCCCACTGTACCTACATTTAGGTACCAGTAAATATTTCAAGGGTACCTGATCCATACAACAAAATTACACTGTAAATCACTGGGGTGTAACATAAATTGTTACCAGAACTAAAAGACCTATGTATGTTGCTTGGACTGGGCTCCAGTCCTGGTTTGTTCATGGACTTGAGTCTCATTGTGCCGCCTAGTGGTCCAGCTCTGATTGTGCACAATGAATCTTTTGCCTGCAGGGAGAGAGAGTAAGAAGAGTTTCTGAATAAAAGCACTCACTGTCTGCCAAGCTGTCAGCATTGTTACATACTGGTGTATAGTCGTGGTTTAACCCACTGAGGTCACAGTTACTACCAAATTTTATTTCAGCCTCTTCTCATATTTTTACTGGTGTGTTATCACTCATGATTGAGGACACCAAACCTTTCCGTGGATACCTGCTTGAAGGTAGACGGAGTCTGAACGTTTAGTAATAAAAAAAGAAAAACACTCTTGTGAGTAAGAATTCTGAGCTGAGGAAATAAAAGTCAACTTTTTAAAGAGTTGTAGTTGTAGTTAGGCTGATTTTGTGTTAAGAAAAGACAGGAAAACAGATACCTTGTTTTGGATCTAAAAACATTCGGAAGGGTTTAAATAAAGACCATATTCTTTAGGATGAAAACATTACCTCATGCTCCGGAGAGTTTTTATTAAACCAGATGAAGCGGTATGTGTGATTGTGACCTGTCTTTAAGGTCATTTCTGCCTCATGTACTATATAATGGTACTCTGGCAGGTCACTGAAATGTGAGAGCGAGACTCAGTAGAATGAGACCTGCCCTTGGCTTATCACGCTATCCTGTTTATCACAGACACACACACACACACACACACACACACACACACACACACACACACACACACACACACACACACACACACACACACACACACACAGACACACACGCACACACACACACAGACACACACACACACACACACACACACACACACACACACACACACACACACACACACACACACTGTGTAGGTGTCTACTCTTCTCTTCCCCCCCTTGGCTCCAGCAGCAGCACTTCGCTAAGTGCTGTCATCTTGTTTTTTCTCAGAGCTTCACTAGACAACTTTGCACTTTGGCGGCCTCAAGTGGCAACAACAAACAACTGTATACATTTTTAGAAGTTTAAAAGACGTTTGCCATTTCGAAAACACTGTTTGTGGATAAAACTTGGATAAAACGAAGACATTTTTTTGTATAGAATTTATTTGGGCTGAATGTGGTGGAGATGCTGTGAAGCATGTTTTTGCAGCAGGTTCGGGTAATGTCAGTCCAGGATTTTTTTGGACACAGGGATCACTTGCCACGCTTGAGGAGAGAACTTCAATTTTGACGAGTCCCATCAATGTCGTTCTACGCCTGATTTAAATCTACTCAGTCTATTGTGTGGCTAACACACTCAAAACTGTAGGGAGGTGTGCTGAACTGCACCAGACGTCTTAATAATTATAGTCATCGAACAAACATAAAAACTCGCAAAGTTGCTGGATCACATTTCATAGTTATACAGCGCATATGCTGCATCCGCCTACCGATGCATCTGCCTACATTTACTCAGTGTAAGTGGGTTTAAGAGGCTACAAATGTAGTTCTAACTTTCCCTGATGCACACTAACGCACATAATCAGTCTTTAACAGATTCAGAAAATCCTTCAGGTCTTTGTTATATGTGTCTTTGGTTGCCAAATCGGTGAAACAGCTCTTTGTGCAGGTGGAAGAGGAGCACAGTGCATAAAAAAAACAATCCGAGAGACAGAAAGAAAAGCAGGGCTGAGATGGGATCTATTTCGTCTTAGTGGAGCTGAGTGAAAAGAGATTCAGCATTGTCAGTGGGCAAGCCCTCGCCCCGGTAATGGCCAGCAGCTAAAAATAGCAGCACAGAGATGGAGATGTGTATCAGATAGAGGTGGTGGTGGTGGTGTTGAAGCAGTCCCTGAGACAGCGAGCAGGGATGAGAAGGATAAATGCCCAGTTTGATAGACGTGAAGTACTACAGCTGAGGGCTGGTGGAGAAAGATGTCAAGAGGATGCTTGTGTAGATATCAGAATGAGAAACTGAGCGTGAGGAAGCTGTGTCTGCAGGTGAGGCAACACAGGGATGTGTTTCCAACCTGCTGTGCAACTAATGATTATTTTTATGATCAACAAAATATATTTTTGTTAAATTTGTAGTTAATCGATTAATCATGTCCTCACTGCTGTTTCTTGGAATCCAGACGTTTAATGACTTGAGGACTTTAAAGTCTTGAATTACATACAACTTACACATCATGTTTTTTTTTAATGGATTGCACTGATATCATTGTAGTCAGTATCTGTACATGTGACTGTTTTTGCATTTTGGGTTGAAGGAAATGATGAGAGAGAAAGAGGAAGAATGACATGTAACAAAGGTCCACAGTTTTTGAGACTGTTTTTAGGAAGAAGAAAAGGAATGGCTTTTTAAATTCCTGCACCAGAATTATCTCCGTGGCAGCTTGGAGAAGGCTTTGAAACAGCATTTAGACCATCACTTAGAGAGATTAAATCTACAAAAATTATAATTTAACAGGCAAATGAAAAAATAATGTGAAAAACATACTGTAATGAGAACATTTGAAGAAATTTTCCTGGTGACTATAGTCTCAAACTTGGGGGAACTGATGATCCCGGAATTTCTGAAGTCCTGGCTACAGCCCTAATCGTTTGGTTCAGTGTTCAGCAGGGCATAAGTCAATCAAACTGCACCTCCTATATATTAGCAGAGCTAGAGTACCCCCTGGCAGCAGAAGACGTACCCCTGGGTGCACAAGATTGAGAATCCCTGGTTCGGTCCATTAAATATCACAAATTAGTGCAAAATGACCACTGCTATTTTTCAGGGCCCAAGGTGACATCTTCCATCGCTTGTTTTGCCCAAGTTACAGTCCAAAGCCCAAAGATTTTCAATTAACCATGGCATGAAAGAGACAAAAAAGAGCCAGTCTTTACATTTGAGAAGCTGGAATCAGTAAATAATTGATTAACAAAATTGTTGTCGCAATTAATTTTCTATTGATCAAGTAATTGTTTCAGCGCTAACCCTTCTAACCCCGAAATGTATAAGCTGTCGAACATACAGCCCTCATTGCTAGATAAGTATTTTTCATTTGATAGTAAGAAATTCAGCACAAAGTTTCATCTTTAAATTGAAAGTAAAGAGTGGGATAATGAGGCTATATAGACGGAGACGGACAGGAGGGGTATGAATGACTGTGATATGAAAAGTGTAATATGAGTCGGATTAGATACGAAAGCCTAGACAAAGAAGGGAGGTAGGGAAGTAAAGTATTGAGAGTTCTGCACTGAACTGCCAGCTTTTATCTCTATGACTTTCATCCTGCCAGAGAGATTGAGATGAAGGGCCATCTTTTCCATGCAGCACCGTGGCCTACGGAAGGCTGAAACAGGAGGAGTGTTGACAAGTGTCGGTGTAGTGTGTTGTGGTTTGTCAGGGTCGGTCATACGAAACGACGGTGACCAGAGCTTCAGGACGGGCCAAACACCGTGTGACTTGATTCACCTCCTCTGACACGACAAGAGCGGAGAAGGGACAAACAAGTGAAAGAGGAGAGAAGAAGAAGTGGAGGAGGAGGAGGAGGAGGAGGAGCAGGGGGGAAGTGAGCATCACCTGTAAGCAAACTGGGACACCAGTTTAAAAAGGAGCATTAGTGTGTTATCTGAAGGGAAACAGGCAACATTAGGCCAAGGAAACATCCTCTGGACAGCAAGAAAATAACATTTTAACATCAGAATATTTACATTTTTTAAGGTTTTTAATGTACACCTTAAAATTTTTCTTTTGTCTAATTCTTTGGGACTTTTTTCCTTTACTTTCTTCCCATTTGTGGGCTGTTTGGACTGGTTTTTTCTTGTGAGACCGTCGTTTTTTTCCTGTTTTTTTACACTGTTTGGTGCTGGAGGTGCAGGTGGTCAAAGTTTAGAGAATGAATGCATGCAGGGCAGATTGTGAAAAGGAGATCACCAGGCTGTTGCGCTGCTTCTTTGGCTTCATCACTGGAACACTAGCTCAAGGTATTTTCTCTTTTATTCTTCCGCTGGTTGTTGTGTCTGCTTTTAAAAACAACTAGTTAAATAGCTGTCATTAATGGAAATTGTGTTTTTTTTTCTCTGTCCACACAAACATTGAGGCGGGGGTTAATTTACAGGTATCGAATGTATATGGTTTCAGTATATACTGTATGTTATCATTACTCTTATCTACAGCATAGTGTTCATTCAATGATACTGAATCAGTGGCGGAAGGTAACTAAGTACATTTACTCAAGTTCTGTACTTAAGTACAATTTTGAGGTACTTGTATTTAACTTGAGTATTTCCATTTTATCCTGCCACTCCAAGATTGTAATTTAACTGCACTACATTTATTTGATACCTTTAGCTACTATTTACTTTGCAGCTTCAGATTAATAACACAAAAATCATCAACAAATAAATGATTATCTATTTTTACATGTTACAATATGACTATCTGTCAACTACAGTTTTCAAATTAAGATTATACATTTAAAACATGATATTCTTGTAAAATACAATACAAAACTCCATACAAAAAAGCAGTGTCTTCTCGGAGCCCCTTGTCATATTTCATTTGTCTATGAGTTGTTAGTTGTTCCACCAAAGACACATTCCCCCTTTAAACCTCTCAGATGGTTTTATTTAAATAACATTGTGAGGCCCAAAGAGGTCAAGTTATCGAATATTTCAGATGAAGCAAAGATTCCAGAAAATTTTAAAGAAAAGAAAACAAATTTGTGTAGCAGAACTTTGAGTTTTGGCTGGACTGCAACGGCGGGGCCAGCCCTATAAATGTGAATGTTGTTGACTGAGTGACTGAGTGATAAAGTTACACTATTCGTCGGCCGGCCAAGTGTTGGAGTTTCCCCATTGGTCGTTGCTCTTTGAAAATGAACAGGTCCAAATAGTTTCTATTTTCTGTTCACAGGCAGCGTTGCCAACTTAGAGCCTCTGTCGCTAGATTTACCGACTTTTCACACTCCTTTAGCGACTTTTCTTCGCACCTAGCGACAAATCTAGCGACTTTTTGAGCAAACCTTAGCTGATTTCCGTTGAAGAGAGTCGCCAGTTTTGCCCTGCGAGCGTGAGGTCAGGTTTTCTCTCCGCAGGCACACCTCTCTATGCATCTCATTCAATTGACCGCGTGGCGGCTGACACAGATGTGAATGAGCTTCCAACTTTCTCTCTGAGTGATCATTATAAAGCCGAAATCCCAGCATAGCCGTCGTCTTTAACTTATGTGTGTGGTGATTTGGTCAGACGACTTCTGTACTTTAAAAAATGTGGATTTTATGGGCCGCGTTTCAGTCACTATTTCATACTTATACTGCGTTGTCTGACAGCAGAAACAGAAAAACATGTAAATGAGAAAAGCTTCGTTGGGAGTTGGACTGTATCAAAATACCGTATATGTGAACACAGAGAGTAGGAGAGAAGCAAGAAAAAGTTTATTGGTTTTTTTTTCTAATCAGTGGCACCTTTTCCAAATGATGATCTTTATTTCTGTTAGCGCTCTTTTGATCTTTTTACTAATCTGTTCTTTTGAGTTAGTCCTTGTCCTTCCGTTCATCATTCATTAGATGTAAGTCTATCCTCTGTCCTCCTCCTGTGTCCTCACATTGCTTCATCAAAGCCACTGCCGGCTGAATCACCATGGTATCCCGCTCTCTCCATCCCCGCTGTTTCCTCTTTCCTCCGCACTCATTCCTCTCTTCACTTTCTTCTTTTTTTGTCGATTATCAGTCCCCTTCTGTCTGAGGTCTCCTGCTGTTTCCCTTGTCCCACATTCTCCTGAAGTTTGTGCAGACAGGTGAGCTCACCTCAGCGTGCAGTGTTGACTTGTCCTCTTTTTTAAAGCGGCGAAAGGAGACAGGACTTGATGATGAATGTTCTCTGCAGAGGAAATAACTGCCCTCTTTTTCCTCCTGCTTTGTTCAGCCTCTCTGCATCGCACAATCCTCTTGACAGTTCCCAGTCTGAATCTCCATAATGAAGTCTTGCTCAGGTAGAGGTCCGGGTCTCCACTGATCCATTAGCTAAACCTAATTCTGCCTTCAGCGGGGAAGAGGGAGGGAATGTGAAAAGAGAAACTAATTTTGGTGTTGGATAAAGAGAGATGAGAGGAATAGAAAAAAAAAAAAGAAAAAAAAAAGGGAGGGAGAGGAGAAAAATTAGCTTTGATTAAGAAGTCCCTGTGTTAATTACAGAGCTAAGGCTGGCTTTAAACATGCCTGGCTGAGGTGGTTTTATGAAGATGATTTTATCTCTTATGGAAATGAGACCGGGTTCGGTTGAAACCGGATCATATTCAGCAGCTGAGGGGCTGAGCCATAGATAGAAGGAGTGGGAAAAGCCTAAAAGAGCTGCCCTTTTTTCCGCGATACCCAATGTTATATTTCAGCAGAAAGTTTTAGTGGAGGGGCCACACAGCTAATTAAGATATATGGGGCACTGCTTACTGAATTTAGAAAGTTGCACTTCACGTCAACACCCAGTGCAACACGAAGAGAAGTTTTCGTCTTCGGTCCCCGGAGCAGGTTGTTAGGGAAGATGTGGGCATTACAAGGGGTCGGTATAGTCAGCAGCAGCGCGTTTAGTCCTGGAGCCTCACCGTTTGATCGGCTTGCTCCGCGCATGCAGACATTAAGAAGTACACGCACTCAACGTGCAGGTTTTCACATGTGTGGATGATTACGGGACGTGAACGTACAGAGAATAACTGGCGGGCTTCACTGCTGCAGTCTTTTATTTCTTTGTCGCTTGTTTTTCCTCCATGTACTGGTTGTGCCTCGTCAACAATTTCTCCACGAAATGCAGAAAATGATGATGTGACAAACCACAGAGCATCCACCTATTGCTTTGCAGCTGAGTAAGCTTGTAGCTCTTGGAATAGTCCGAATGATTTCATTTCCTTCTCTTTCCCCTCTGATTGTGTTGGTGAACGAATGTGAGCGGCTCCTCTGCTCTGCTGTATTGCTCAGTGTCTGGCGTCCTCTAGTGGACAGAGGGGGGGTATTACATTGCTGCTGAGGAACAAGAATATTGTATATTGTAGATCTGCAACCGATGGTTTTCTGAATTGATTGAATTGATTATTCAGTCTCTAAAACGTCAGCAGTGAGTGAGAAATGCCCATCACAAGTTCCCAGAGTCCAAGGTTGATGTCTTCAGATGTCTAATCTGATTGTTTTAAAAATTATGTAAACGATTAAGTATTTCATTTTCTGTCAGTCAACTAATGGAGCAGTGCTTGCAGCTCTAGTGAATTTCATGTGTTTGCAACATACAGGGACCTCATTGTGCATTGATTCTTTTTTTCTTTTTTTTTTATGGGTCCTAGTTTCCTAACTGTGCATGAAAATATGTTAAAAAGTTTTTTTTTGTTTAAATCAAAGATAAAACATCTAATATTGATCTAGGCTGAGGTCCTACAGACGACAGTATATTAGTCTATTGTGGGTGATTTAAGTGTTCAATAAAATGGAAAGGGATACAGCGGATGATTTTGAGCCAATTTTGTAGTTGTTTTTGATATGATTGTTTTATTGATGCTACTAGATCTGAGACAATTAATGGATTGTTTGATTGACAGATAATTCATCTGCAACAGTTGCAATGAATATAATGAATATGATTTTCTACGCAAAGAAATTTCGGACTGCTGGTCGGATAGAATGAAGAATGTGTAGATACGTTACTTTTGACTCTGGGAAATTGTAAAGGGCAACTTTCCCTGTTTTCTGATATTTTTAGTCAGCACAACGATTAGTTGATCAGGAAAATAACTGGCAGACTAATTGATAATACATATAACTGTTAGTTGCGATCTTGGTAGGCACTCTATGATTCAGAACAGCTGTCACTGCAGCTGTCTCTGCTATACTGCTTTTTTGTAGTGTTTCCTGCAGCTTCTAAATGTATACATAATAGAAACAGTAAGCTCCTAAACAACACTAAAGCCTATCAATAACGACCATACACTATAATCACTTAGCTTGCTTTTATGGTTTTGACTATTACTTTTTTGATCTACGGTATGTCCCTTCATTCAAAGCAAGTTTTCTTTTGGGGTAATATTAACTTGAAGATGTAACCATGCACATGTTACAGTTTTCAAGTCTCTTTACCTTGTCCAGCCCAGGAATAAATTTATCCATTTACATCATAGGGATTTAGTGTAAATGCAAGGTGTGGATTGTTAAAAACAGAACATCCATCACATTCAGCTAGGAGTGGTAAATACAAATGGTATATGAGGGATATTAAGACAGACCCCATTATCCTCCATTTGTCATTAACTGCAGCAGTGAGTCCACATGAGTAGTAAACACAGCACAGATCTCTGCAGATCTGAATTGTAACAGCTAAAAGCATTCTTGCCTTCATTATACTTTCAAAGTAGTGGCAGTTTTTGTTGTTGTTGACAGAGTTGTTGTTGCATGGCATCTTCCTCTACTGGCGGCTAAGTGGCACCAGCTTTTTCTGATGTTTACAGCTGTATTTTCTGTTGCTTGCCACTATCAAGTGAATCTTTGGTCATAAGACCCCATGACCGAATTGGCATGAATACAAGAATATTAGACCTTTCTGTTTAAAAAATAAAGAGGGAAGCCCAGGTTGGAGTTTTACTGGAAGCCATTGTGAAACGGTATTGGACGATAAATGTATTGATACTATTTTAAAATCAGAAAAAGACAAGATACCGTAAACAAGAGGTTGATCAAAGGTATTGTAAAAGTAAAATAGTACAGTAATAAGAAAACTGGATTCACAAAAGTATAACGTAGCTGTCACATTAGTAACATTATCTCTCATGCCAGGAAGAGACAGAGTATCACCAGTGAAAAGTCAACATTAACTCTCCATAGAGAGCCAAAGTGAAACCAAACTTCTGGGTCATGTTTCAGAAATAAGAAAACCTTTTTCAAAATCCCATTTACATTTGTAAGTACTCTAATAACTAATGATCCAGCTCTGCAAAAGAGACTTTCTGAACAGTATATTGTGTGGCTTGCTTCATATGGTTAGATAAGGATAAGTATATAAGATAAGTTTTAAGTTAAGTTTTTAGACAGCAGACGTTAAGACTAGAAGGTTAAAAATAACCTGGATATGGACAACACCAAGTTTTGATGACAGAAATACTGATGCCACTGCACTTGTAGTTTTGTTGTGGATTTTTTTGTGGCTGTATTACATTTTTATTTATTTATTTTTTGTGCTCACAAGGTAACTGTTGTTTAACTTTTAAAATCACAAAGGTTTCAACTTCTTGTAGCAACTGCTGTAGTGGATGGCGATTTGTCTGAGAATATGGAACCTCAGGAAGTAAACCCCAGGACCATGCTTTGTTTTTTCAAAAAGGCCGATGAAAGAAATGCTTAATGAAAGATTTCACTGAGTTACAGGGGCTGGTGTAGGAGTTATAGTCATGTTTCTATGTGGAGAACGATCAGACGAGAGGAAGGGAGTGAGACATGCAGAAAAAAAAAAAGAAATGTGGAGGTGTGCGATGTGTGTGATGCGAAAGGTCAGAAGCTCTGCAGTACTGTTTGATCCCTGTCTCTTTTTTATCTTTCTCACTCTGACGTGTTGTCACAAAACTCAAACAGATTTTCAAATTGTGGCCCCTGACAAAAGCACGTGCACACAAACACACACACACACACACTCTCTCTCTCTCTCTCTCTCTCTCTCTCACCTAAAGCCATTTTCCAAAGTGTCGGGCAGGTGCTTTTGTCGGTACATGATATTGAGACTTTCAAGCTTTGCTCATTTGCCTTCTTTCAGTCCGAGCTGAGATTTCCAGTGCCAGGAATCAAACTTAGCAGCTCAGCAATTTAAAGCATTCTGTTAGCATTGATCTCCATGACTGAGCTTTCACATTCAATCTTTTACAGTTTTGATCTTGTCTTGTTAGACCTCTTTGGATCTCCTGCATTATCCAAAGTACCTCAGAGCAGCTTGTTAGCAGTGCTAGCCTTGTTCTTGCAGTAGTTCGTCTGCATTATGGGAGCTGTGATGGCTGCTCTCTCTGTGGAGGCCAGGAGGCGCCTCTCTCGGCCAAGCTGCCTCTCTCGCTGTGGCCACAGCGCAGCCAGGTACCACCGCTCAGGTAGGCACTCGTATGGTTTCACCTCCACATCATTTGCTGTTGTCCTGTTGTCTGCTCATTCACTCATCACTCTCTCTGTTTATCACTCATTTCTTCACTCTTGTTTCCTCTAATTAAAGTGCTTATTTACTGGACTGTTCGATAATTCAGTATTACTGATTACTGATATCATGACAATATCATAATATCATGGTGTCCAAATTATTGACGTGTAACTAATCGCCATTAAAACTGACAGAATTAGTTTTTATGTGTCAAGAGTTAATTACACTAAACATCAATTCGATTATTTTATATGTAATCTTGCAACTATATGCCATATCGCGGTTCATATACATATTGGAAAAACCTCCTTTTTAATATCATAAAATCATTGTCAGTCACATCGCCCATCTGTATCCACAGGAATCTTGTTTTCGTGGACTTTGGCCACATCTTTGGTGATAAGCGCGCTGTTACTTGTTTGTGATACATATCATAAAACAGGCCGTTCAGTTCTATGACATCTTTTCTGTTCAGTAATGATGGAAATAACTTCTCCTATTAACTGCTAACATTAAACGGGTCATTACTTCTTATAACCCAGAGGGTTTTGTTTTTTTTTACCAGAAAATGCAAGTGGTCGATTGTACTAAGTACTATAAACTGCAGTGCAGTTTCGAGATACTTGTACCTGACTTGACCTTTATGCGACTTTATACTTCTGCTTCAGTAGATTTCAGATATTGTACTTTTTACCCCAATTTGTTTATTGAGAGGCTGTTGTTTACATACAAAACATATATCTTGTTATAGATTAAACTACTCAAAGGTAGTGTACCAGTGTAAATTGGCTCCACCTCAAACACTGCTGTGTTGCTTACATGCATTGGTAATAACAATCCAATAATATGATGTCTGTTACTAATAACTAAATACAATTACTTTGGTAAAATTTTGAATGTAGGAATTTTACTTGTAACTGAGTATTTTTACATTGTGTTATTTCTACTTTTACAGTACTTCAAGCACCCTAATACTTCATCCTTCATTACCAGACGGGCAGTTTTTAAATGTGAAAATGTGATGCTTTCATGAGTTGGCTGCAGGTTGAATCCCTTATGTGTTAGTTTTGTGACTGAACAATAAAGCAATGCATTTAAACGTGTGAGAATAGAGTCATTGTCCATGATTTTACAAATTCCTCTAAATGAGAGAGGTTTAAGTGTCATTTCAGCACGTCCTCCTCTCTGTGGTGGAGACTGAGGTCATCTTTACTGACATGTCTGGGTGCGAGGAAACAGTCTGGGTCCTCTCTCCCTATTTACTGACTGTTAGGTCAGCAGGCAGCACCAAGCCTACCTTTTAAAAACCTGTTATTGTCCTAATGGCCTGCCCGGAGGAACCAATACACACATACACACACACACACACACACACACACACACACACACACACACACACACACACACACACACACCCAAACAAACATAAAACAGATGACACAAACTCGCTACACTATCATCGATATGTGAGAGAATGCACATAAATAGACCCAAATACAAACACATTCCTGCCTAAAACATCAGTATGCACACAGATACCTACATGCATGGTGTGTGGTGTGTGTTTTACTGTGTGAGAATGCCTGTCACCTGATCCACTCTCTTCCACAAAGTGGTAACTGGAATGTAAATTTCACCTTCAGGATGATTCATCTGTTGTAAAGCTAAACTGTCACTTATTGAGAAATATTAACAGTAGAGTCTGAAAATAGATTGGTGATTTTATGATTCATGGCTGACTTAGATATTTCTGGTAAATTGTTTGAAGAGGAGAAAATGGGGGGGGAGCTCCACTACCACCGCCACTTCACCAAAAAGATATCGATCTCTCTCACTCTGGCCTCCATTCTGTGTCTCCTACCTCCATCCGAGTCAATGCATTAACACACACAAACACATGCGCACGCGCGCACACACACACGCACATGCACACACACACACACACACACACACACACCTCAATACCCCGTTTTATCTTGATGCATTAGCAAGTGCAGAGTCATCAGTTACCCTCTTTTGACCTGCTAAACAAACACTCCTACAACCACACCGCACTTTGTAACACACTCGTGCCAACACACTCCAGTAATATTTTCCCATGTCATCTATGGCAAACTGTTGCACATATTTCAGGAATCATGAAGATGTCAAGAAATTAATAATGCAGTAGTACATCTATAATATTCAGGGTTCTCTCAAACACCTTTTAGTTCAGAGAGTAAAGAAAAACCGAGGGGCTTAGGAGGATGTGAAGTGTGGGGAGGCGGGGTGTCCCTGCTATTTGATCTCTGTGTGCCAGTGTATATGTGTCCATGCCCACACTATACATATCTGGGTAATATGACTTCACCCCTCATCTGTAAACTGTAGAGGCAAAGGAATATTTTAGACAGGGACAGGCCCAGAGGGTTGTCCAGGGGTGGCATCACTATAGCTGCCCCCTCCCCCTGACCTGAGTCAGAAGGTGTTAGGTAATTGGCTTGTTAGTATCACAGGTGGATTACTGAGTAGACGTCCAGGGCCCCTACACCAGAAACCTCTGTATGAAGCAACTGCCAACATTTCTTGTTGGACAGTAAATCATATGGCTGTGAAGAAAGGAGCACAAAGTGACACAAAATGAGAAGCTAAAGGATACACAAAATTAGACGCAAGCTGAGACGGAGACTGATTAAAATGGCACACAAAACATCTAAAAAGAGACACAAAATGACCACAAAGAGACACAAAACAACTAAAATAAAAAAGATGCAAAATGACCACCAAGAGATCACCACAAAAAGACACAAAACAACTACTATGAGACACAAAACTGTTTCAGTTCACTGTCTGTTTCGGTCTCGTTGTCTTGTTCCTATGTAGTCCGTGTGGGTGCCTTTTACATGTCTGTATCTAGGGGCCCATTGTCTCATGATCTGTTCATGGCTTTAGGATATTTGGAGTTACAAATAGCAGTTATTTAATGATATTATTTCATATTAGAACATTTAAAGGTGTTAATTTTGCATTCATTACATTACTATTACTATTACTGTTACTATCAATCATTGCCAATAACCAGGGCTTTAAATTTGAGTCGTAACACATTTTGACTCATTGTACAAATGGGTCCCCCTTTTTTAAACCTGTGCTTTAGTCCCCCCCATTCAAAAATTACTAAACCCACTGCTGGATCTAGGAGAAGACAAAAACATGAAGAGGTGGATGTGATGGAGAAAGAAGGGACAGTTTGTAGAGGAAAGAGGAAGCCGAGTAGAGGGGGAGAGATAGTCTGCGGTTGGCCAAAGTTAAGGAATGACAGAGGAGGGGGAGGGCGGAGGAAGAGGAGGTGGCAAAAGCAAATCGGATGGACAAATGAAGAAAAAGGAGGAGTGCAGTGGCGGAAGGAGAGACCACAAGAAGGACAAGAGGGGTGGAAGGTTTAAGGTGGACAGGGCACTTCAGTTTTAAACCTCAGCTGGAGCAAATGCTGACTGACTGGGGGGGGGACTTGCAAGTAGAATCAGCAACAGATATATTCAGAAAACTGGAGAGAGCGGGGAGTGATGGAAAAGTATGTGCGGAGGAGGTAGACACCGGGGGAGGAGGTTTCGTTCCCCACACTTCCACTCAGTTTCTCAGGATTTCCCTCCCTGGACGCTGCTGCTGCTGCTGCCGCTCTAAGTGCCTTCTCTGCAGGGCCATACTCTTCCATATCTGGACCTGGATTTGGACAAACAGTGAAGTGGACTGAATCAGGCAGGACAAGAACGCTGAACCCAAATTTAACTGTTTATAAGTCTGTCCTGAAGGGTGTTTGGTGGCCCAAAGGATTACCAACAGTTGTGATAGAAATATAGCAGGAGAAGGCAGAAAAGGGGCTGATTTAAAACATCACAAGTCCCATAAGTAAATGCCTGATCTTTTTTTTGTTTTTTGTTTTTGTTTACTTTTTTGGATTATTTGGACAGTACAGCCTTGTTCTACCGAGTTTCCACTTTGCACGAAATTCAGCTTTTTTGTATCTTGCCTGGCAGGTCTGTTTTACTGTTTTAGAAGATTATCTCATCCTGAATATTGTTGATATGAATATCACCTCCTGCAGATGCAGCTGAGACCAGATAGTCAGATTGTCTTCAGCTTGCAGATAAAGAGTATTTACAGTATGTTCTAGAGCTGAGGTTTCAGAAATTGCTCGCGTGGTTGGCGCACATAATGGGGTAATTTATTTATAATTGCCAGTGTTACTTTGCCATTTAATGGCATGGAAGATGAGGTTCTGTTCTCTGATGACCTGTATTTCATAAGTTGGTTGCATTCACCTGGACTTTCTACCAACTAATGGGAGCAAAATTGTGAAAATGGACTCCCAGGCTGTACCGAATACTTTGCTTTTCTCAAACAACAACTTCATCTAAAACCAAGATGTGACTTATGGGTGTAAACTATGACGTAGGGACTGATAATATCTGTTTGGATTAAGAGGATGAGCAATATCTTCTGTCTTTGCCAGCCCAAGATCCTCCAAGTGCTTGCAAGAGGAAAGTCTAGAAAGTGACTCTAAACATCTCCTTTAATGCACTGTAATAAATGGCTCATGACACAACCACCGTTTTCCCTCATGGTTCCAGAGAGGAAGGTTTTCCATATATGTCGACTTCAACATATTTTCCATTTCAGCATCAGTGTTGACATTAGAGCAGCGTCCATCCAGCTCGCTGGCCTGGCTCTCAAGCTGTGTCCCGGGCCTGGAAACAAACCCATGCTATCACCCACCCCCCAGACTGATTTCTGTCACATCCCTTATTCCTCTCTGTTGAAAAACACTTGTTGTTGACTAGCCTGGCCCAGCATTACTCAGGCCGGCCCGAGCTTCCTTTCCTCTCTCCCTGAGACCAAGCCTTCCAGTGCAGGCTTTGTGTCCTGAGTGGGCTCCCCCTGTCCTGGAGTCATGGGAATTCAGGGCATGGAGCTGTTTGCCATCGGAGTGGTCATCATCCTTTTCATGGCAGTTCTCAAGCAGTTTGGCATCCTGGAGCCCATGTCCACTTTTGAAGGTAAGGGCCCACCTGAGGCCCCTCTACTGGCTAACAGTTACCTGCTACTGGCTAACAGTTGGTGCTACGGTTATGTACTGCATTTACTTATGATGACTCACTGATGCAGGGGGTCATTTAAGCACTGTATAAACGTTTAATAAATGGTTTATAACACACTATAATTTAGCCGACCTGGGGCAACAGTTACTTTTGTCACACAATGACACAGATGTTGACCAATGAGACTGGCTGGTATCAGAGGGTAGGGACAAAGAGCTATATGGTCTTTCAGGTTGGAGGACTTGTTGGGATTAATGTATATTGTCCCTGTAAAAAGAAATGAATAAAATAAATAAATAGTGGAAAGGTGGTTTATGAAGCTGTCCATGTAATCACAATGCCCCCAGTTTTATTCCGACTACTACGTAATCAAGCAAAAATTTAATCAAGTATACAGACAAACAAACAAAAAAATAAGATAGATATAAAATACATAAAATTAGTTTTAATATATTTTTTGATATTTGTAAACACAATATTAATTCCCGACTGTCAGCAAATCTATGCAAGGCATCAGAATGGAAAAAGGTTAATGGGATGTTTTATTTTGCCTACTAAGGGTTATACCATAAAACATTGATGGGCCAATAGACTTTGTACATTTGGGACTGTAAAAGAGACATCAGACACTGCTCTTTGCATGATGCAGTTCCCTTTGATTAGAGTTTTGGGCTGAAGGCCAACCAGTCAGAGTGGCCTACAGTCAGTTTGCCAAGACAATTACAGCAGGAAGGCTCCAGTCGGCACATTAGTGCCTCTCATATGGCCCAACATCGTAAGTAATAAATTCAACAAAAACACCAGTAATGCCCTTTCATTATTTATCACTCCTCTCAATCTCTCCAATCTTCAGATCTTCCAATAGTGCCCCCGCCCTCCTCCTCCCCCTCCTCCTGGTGTGGCAGGGCCTACACCCTGGTTTAGCATTACTTCACATCAATTATACATGCAGTATCGAACAGGCTTTCTCTGAGGCCGCCTAAATATGGAACCTGGAGTACTCCTCCAGGACCCTGAAGGACACTGGCCATCCCTCAGTCGCTTAAAAATTTCTCCTCATGTATCTTCATCCTCATTTCTGCCACTTCATTACTTCATCATCTCCCACTGGGACTAACTTACCAACTGCAGTGTCATTAACTGACCTGCTGCAGCAACTTTTCATTTTTTTTAATCATGTTTAACTACCTGAGAGCAGATATTGTGTGTTGAAATCGTCTTTTGCCTTTCTTTACATGTTCACCTGTCTTCATGTTGGGAAATTTCAAAAGCCCAGATGTTGTGCTCTTTGTTGACTGGCCTTGGGTAGAAAAAAGGTTCCAAATAGCAGCCAGTGGTGGATAGTAACTAAATACATTTACTCAAGTACTGTACTTAAGTACAATTTTGAGGTAGTCGTACTTACTTATACTTATCCTTCACTACATTTCTGAAGGAAATATTGTACTTTTTACTCCACTACATTCAGCAGCTGGCGTTAATAACATATGATCGGTTTATAAAGTACAATATATTTATATACTGTGGGTCAAACTAGTGGTTCCCAATCTTTTGGGCTTGTAAACTGTCACAAAAATGTCAGGTGTATACATAGCTGTCGCGTCATAAACATGTTTCAGATATGCATTGTTAGCTGTTCCATAAAAGACACATTTCCACTCTAAACTTATCAGATGGTTTCATTTAAATAACTGTTCAAGGCCAAGATAGGTCAATGTATTCAATCATTCGTAAAAAAGCAAAGATTAGAGAGTCTCAGATTTACTTTGTGACCCTTTACAGGGAACCAATCCCTAGCTCGGGAATCGTTAACTATATATAAATACGTTAAAACTAGCTCCATCTTGAGCAGCTACAACATTAAAATGCTGCTCAATATTAACAATACAGTCATATATAATACTACATACAGTAGCATGAAAAAGTGTGGTCAATCCCTGGTCAAAATTTAAGTATCCGTGAACAGTTAAGTGAGTAGAAGATGACCTCTTTTCCAGAAAGCATTAAGGTAAAGATGAGACATTTCTTTAATATTTTAAATATTTTAAGTTGCAAAATAACAAAAGATGAGGAAGGGGCTGGAAACAAAAGTTTAGGCACCCTGCATCGTCAATACTTAGTAACACCCCCTTTGGCAAGTATCACAGCTTGCAATGCTTTTTGTAGAGTCTTTCAGGTCTTTTGGGGGGGGGGGTTAACCCATTCTTCCTTGAAGGTGGCTTCTAGTTATATGAGATTCTTGGACTGTCTTGGATGCACTGCTCTTCTGAGGTCTCTCCACAGTTTTTTCGATGATGTTTAGGTCGGGGGACTGTGAGGGCTGCAGAAAAACCATAAAAATGTCACCTCTTGAGGTAGCCCCGTTGCTGATTTCTACGTGTGTTTATGATTTTTATCCCGTGGTAGAAGCCGTCCTCTTTTCAACTTCAGCTTTTTTACAGACGTTGTGATGTCTGCTCCTAGAATTTTCTGGTATTTTATTGAATCCAATCTTCCTCTATGAGTGAAACACAAGTCCAAAGCATGATCGATCCACCCCCATGCTTTACAGTTGGGAGAGGTGTTATTTTCATGAAATTCTGCACCCTTTTTTTCTATAAAAATAGCTTTGCTCATTGTGGCCAAAAAGTTCTATTTTAACTTAATCAGTCCAAAGGACATGTTTCCAGAATGCATCAGGATGGTTAAGATGTTCCTTTGCAAACTTCTGATGCTGAATTTTGTGGTGAGGACGCAGGAAAGATGTCTTCCTGATGACTGTTCTATGAAGGTCATATTTGTGCAGGGTTCCCTGCACAGTAGAGCTGTGCACCACCACCCCAGAGACTGCTGAATCCTCCTGAAGGTCTTTTTCAGTAACACGGGGGTTTTGATTTGCCTCTCTAGCAATGCTACCAGCCGTTCTCTCTGAACGTTTTTTTTGGTCTACCATCTACAGTTTGCTAGTTTGTAAACTTTAACTTATGATTACTCTTTCTTTTTGCAAATGTACTTTGTCATTTAACATGTGGATTTTGAGGTTATTCTTCACTACTGTATATAATTTTGTGAGTGATTCACTTGCACTTACCACTGAGGACACTGAGGTCATGTCCTGAGAATTTTGGAGGGTGTAATGACATCAAGAAGAGTTGTCATTTTACAATTAGGCCTGTAGCTCGTAGTTATTTACATTTTGAACTAATCTGCCAGATATTTTCTCAATTAATAAATAAATCATTTGGTCTACAAAATATGTTTTAAAAATGCCCAGCAAAGTTTCCTAGAGCCCAAAATTGCTTCTTTACATTGCTTTTTTTGTCTGACCAACAGTCCAAAACTGAAGGAAAAGCAGGAAATATTCACATTTAAGAAGCTGGAAACATAAAATGTTAGACATTTCTACTTGAAAATGACTTAAAAAATTAATCTATTATCAAAATAGTTGCCAGTTAATTTTCTGTTCGTTAGTCTACTAATTGTTTCGGCTCTATCTACAATGATACACAAAGTCCAAGTTTTTCAGGTGATTCTAATCTTAACACATAATTTGTGAGAGAATGAAATAAATTGAAATGAAAGGATTTATTATTCTCCTCCAGAACTATCCACTGTAACACTGTAGGGAAGGATTTAAAACACCTTTGTAGAGACTTAACCTGTACAGAAAAATCTAACGCAACTGTTTAGTGAATAACAGTTGTGTGTGTGTGTGTGCGTGTGTGTGTGTGTGTGTGTGTGTGTGTGTGTGCGTGTGTGTGTGTGTGTTTGTGGGTGTGTCTTTTAGGTAAAATACAGTAACAACCCCTGAAAATGTTGTTTTTGCTGACCTCCAGTGGTTTAACATCTCACCTTCTTCTCAATCTCTGTTTTTCAGCTTGGTGTTAAGTTGATCTTTAAAAACTCAAACCATATAACTCTGGTTTGAGTTCTGACCAGTGGTCATTGTTTCATATCATCTCCCTCCTCCTCTCCGTATTTCATGCCTTTCAGGCACATATTTCTTTTAACAATACTGTGTTTTGAAAATATTTTTACTAGTCTCCTAGAGATAAAAAAATAATATACTCAAGAAAAAAAGTGCGACTTCAAGAGAAAAATGTATATTCTCTGTCGCACCATAAACTATTAAACCATGATTCTTTTTAATATACTAATAGTCATTTGGTCTATGAAATTCTTGAAACATGCCTTGTTCTGTTCAAATAGTTGTTTACATCCCCAGTAGCCATTGCACCAATGATATTAATGACATGCGAACAAATCTATCTCTACAGTGACAATACAACCCTCTGTCTCTTTCTATTGCTGTTTCTGTAGTACATTTAAACTTTTATGAAATAATATGGCAACACCACATTTCTTAGTTGAAAAGGAACCATGGACTACTGTTGTCACTTTTCGGTTTCACCACTTCTTTTATCTGTCTGTCTTTCTATCAGTCAATTTATTTCACTTCAAATCTTTGTTGTCCCACAAGAAAAAAATTTTTTATTTACATTGAGGCAGCATAATGACATAAAACATAAACACAATAAAAACACAAATGGAAAATTATATTCATATATTCTGTATTTTTCAATCAGGGAGAAGGATTAGATGTAATTTAAACAATATGTAAGTATTTTTTAATTTTTTGTATGTGGGGATAAACTATATCAGTCAAATAATTATTCAAGCAGAGAATTATTATCCATTTGATACTCTGCACCCAGATATTCCTTGTTTAGCAGCAGTACATTAGATGTTCTTCATCAATCAGCAGGCCAATAGGGTCTGATAGTTTATTTGTTGCATTATTTATATCATCAGCACTCAAGAAATGATCCTTTGTTGTTGCTCTACAAAAGAAATGCAAACCTTCACACTGCTTGTGTGTGTGCAGACTGGCGCATGTTTGTCCCACATATGTGTGTGTGTGTTTAAAGTCCAGTTAAATGATCTGATCTTAAATGAACCCGTTGGCCTTTGATTGTCATTTCAGTCTGGTGCTCTCTGCTCTGATGTTGATTTTGGCTTCAGTGCAGCTCAGTCCTATTTTGGGATGATATCAATGCCAGAGGTAGCTTTATCTTTGGAGATGCACGAGCCCTATTCTGAGGCTCTCCGATACCAATATCTGGTATTTCTACTCCACATTTGACTCTCATGCAGGATATTTTAGTGAGTAACATCAATGTACTGTGCAGAGAGATGGGAGAGAAATGAGTTGTTTCATTTGTTCCTCCATTATTTCCATGTTTGCTGGCTGGCTTTTGTATCATTTTTTATTTAAAATGTAGAGTTAATATTCTCCTAAAACACGCTAAGATTGAACATCAATCAAAGATAAATCAGTGAAAGGACATCAATGATGGACATTTACTCAAGTACAGTACTAAAGTACTATTTTGAGGTACTTTATTTGAGTATTTCTGTATTGTGCTACTTTATACTCCACTAAATTTATTCAATACCTTTAGTTACTAGTTACTTTCCAGATTCAGAGTAATTATGCAAAATACTGTATAATCTACTGATAAATTCTTAGGGAATTATTTAGATTATGATAAGACTTTGTTTGTCCCTGGATGAGAATGCACAAGCTACCCAGCAGTATGTAAATCACTAAAATTATCCAACTTTTACCAGCTGCGACATTAAAGTGATTAATACACATTAATGCATCAATCATTATAATCCAATGATATAATGTACATTATTCTGAAATAAGCCATTCTGCATGATGAGTACTTTTACTTTTGACTCTTTTTTTTTTAATGCTCATATTTTTCTACTTTTTCTTAGGTAGAATTTTGAATGCTTGACTTTTACCTGAGACAGATAACAGAGTATTTTTACACTGTGGTATTACTACTTCTACTTAAAGGGGCAATATGTAAGTATTTTGGTTTAAAACATTAACTACGATCGTCAACAGAATATTAAGAAACAGCAGTTTTGACGTCACGTCAAAGATGTCCATTTATTGTGGGGCAGTGATGTCTACTGAAGTTAGCATGCTAACCAGCTATACCCAGCCCGTGTTTTTTCGTGATGCCACTTTGTACCACAACAGGCGTAAGTGAGTCACTGTAGTGTCCAGTCTGCCCTCAGCCCAACATTAGAGGATAAAGAAGTAGTAACTGCGAGTGGGCTATAAACCTGTGTTGCAGCCATCTTCTCTCAGTGACATTCCTCCTCTCTTTCCTCAAGCTCAGCTGTTTATGCTGCTGCTGTGGCTGCTCTTCCTCTTCCTCGACCTCTCGTGGGTCATCTGCTACTCCTGCCACCACTACATCTTCCCTACATCTTCCCTTCCTTCTCTCTGTCTGGGCAGACTGGGTGTGAAATCGTCATCATCAGTCTTAACAGTAACTGAAGAAAACTACCAGTGAAATAGTCAGATTGCAAGGTAAACCTGTGTGGAAAAGCAGTATTTTACAATCCATGCAGGTTTGGCAACATGTCAACAACTGCCCTATGCTGAGGTTAGATTTATTCAAGCTATCGTTAGCTCCTCAGAGGGAGGTCCAGTAAAAGCTTTACGGATTTTTTGACAGTCCACCAGCCCACCAATGAGGCAGCCAACCAGGATTTGTCTTAGTATGCCAGTGGCCAGTGGATGGCCAGTCTGACTATGGCACATTTGAAGGGGAGGAGGAATGAGGGGACCAAAGAGTACATTTCCTTGTTTCTTATGATAAGGCTGGACACCCCAACTTTCTGGTAATATACTACCCCCAATTTTTTTTAAGTTCGACCGTTGGCTAATTCTTACACATTGCTCCTTTAAGTAAAAGATTGGGTACTTTTTCCACCACTGAAGGACAGTGCTCTTTTTTAGTAAAGATGAAAATATTTATCTATCTATCTATCAATCTATCTATCATAACTGTCTGTCTGTCTGTCTTTTTTTCTTTATTTTTTTCTTTCTTATTGGTACAGTTTGAGATTGAAATTAGTTTTGAACAAGTGTCACAGGGCCTGGGGGAGCGTTTGCTCAATGAGTATGAGTGTGTGACAGGACTCCTATGAGTTAATACAGTATTAAATCTGTGTTACAGACCCCAGGAGAGACAGGGGAACAATTAGAAAGTGGATCACAGAGCTGACTGGGAAAATGAGATTCTGGGTACCTGTTGCCCTTTGCCACCACCCTCCCTGGTTCCTTAAAGGCAAATTGTTTTCTATAAGTCACATTTAGCAAAAATAATTAAAATCCTTGCTAGTCCAGTCCATTCAAAGCTGCAGTATTCTGTGCCTTGATGTATTTAAACTCTCTTATGTAGCTGTTTTGATGAAAATAGGAGGAATGTGTGGCTCTCCTCTGGTTATTCAGGAGTTCACAGGTTAATTATCAGAAAGTAAGATGTGAGATGGAGGGAGGATATAGAGGAGTTCAGTCATTCAATCAGCGCTTGGATAAATGTTGGATGTCGTTTGGGTATTTGTTGAGAGTTTTGTCATCAACTGGAGGAATAATATACACTGGGGGATTCCCATACCAACTGCTTTTGCCAAAAAAAACAACAAAAACCCTATATGTCATGTGACAGCGTATGAGCTTGCTCTTCCTTTGCGTCGATTTCCCATGGATTAACGTATTGGTCCAGATTTTCGGAGGCGATTTTTTTCTCTCTCTCTGTCTCTCTCTCTCTCTTTGGAGGTATTTTCACAGCAACGATCTGATCCACTTGACCTTCATAAAAGACCGTCAGACCCTGCTTTTAGTCGTGGAGCATATCCTGAAAGATCCATTACAGCAGGAGAGAGTGCAGTGAAAAAAGGCAGTCAATTAAAAAGGTAGAAGGAGAGAGCTAAAAGGAGAAACAGAAACTGCAGGAAAAAATTGACAGAAAAAGATGCGTGATGAGTGAGTGACGGTGTTTCGGGAAGAAAGGACTGAAGGAAAGGACTGAAAGAAAGGTGTGCAGAAAGTTCAATAATGTAGTAGAAGATCAAAAGAAAGAAAAGGACCCTGGAAGGACAGATAGAAGAAGAGGGGAAGATGAGTGTGAGGTGGGAGACGGAGGGACTCCAGACCGTTGGCATCGTCTGCCTGGTGATCATGTTCCTCAAACTGATGCACCTGCTGGGCCTGATCGACATCACTGAGACCGGTGAGACAACCTGGGAGAGGGGCGATGAAGAGGAGGAGGAGGAGGAGGAGGAGGATGACATGGAGCGGGGAGGCTGGAGAGAAATTTTTTTACCAAATCCACTTGTAGATACATTTGTTAATGTTGTTTGATTCAAGTCCGGATAGTAATAAATCTTGAGAGGAGTAGAAGTAGTTGTGAGATGCTTTCAAAGATTAGACAAGTACAAAGGGTATAAATAATTAAGTCGTATTTTGTATATCTGGGTTTCAATTGCAAGATCATTTCAAAGGCTATTATGAAAAAACTAATTTGACTTTGAAGAATAGGGCTGGTAATATTCGACAATTTGTGATTGTCAGCAAATCCCAGGAATCGACCAAAACCAACAATGTGTTACTCCTTCTTTCACTACAACTTGACCAATAAGAACGCTAGAAATTCCGTTTACATCCAACTAATTTGCAATAGCTTTTGAAAGGAACATTATTGTGAACTGATTATGTTTTCTATTTGCATAATGAGGAATTGTTGTTAATAATGAATGTATCACTGACAACTATTTGTTTTCCGCCAAAATATCCAATCTTACAGTACAGTATCCACTTATGGCGACGGCACCATTCTTAAACTTTTCTATCATTACGTTTATACACTCACAGCATTTGTTAAGGTTAATGAAACTTGAAGGTCTTGTTTAATACAGAAAAAGTTCACAACATTCAACTAAAACCACGATCTTTCCCTTACCTTAACCAAAAAAGGATCCTTTGCTTTCTTGGCCCACCATCCACCCCAGTCACTGCCCAGAAAATCCCCTGTAGCGCTCCATTAATTAGAAAAACATTTTGAGTGATTATGTCTGTCATCACAACATAAGAGGGAAAAAAATATAGTAATATATAAATATAACTTCTAGGAGACATGATTGCCTTGACTTCCCCAGCCTGTCTGTAGAGCTTAACCCCAAGAGAACAAATTTGTAGAGATGTGACTCTTTACTAATGGGTCACAAATATTAAAAAATTACTCACTTATTCAAAAATTTTTCCTAAAACAGCTGACGGTTGTAGTTTTTAGCAAATGTCACTCAAATGGTGTAAACAGGGCCTTTGTTGGGGACTATTTTCAGCTGGGCAGGAATACACATTTGGTGCTCTTAACTAGTATTTAAAGCAACAGGAAATTATATCTGGGAATGACTCAAAATAATTTACAGTGCCCACGCTCATTATAATGAGGGAAACAGTCACTTCAGTGCAACAGTATTGCTCATTGATGTGTTTCAAATAGTTTTAAGACAACAAGGGAGCTCTGTGGCACGGAGGAATAAGATATATCAGACAAAATTTCTAAGTAGGATCAATTTATAGTTGGTTTTGTCTTTTTCATAGCACAAAAATTATAGATATGAACATATAGATATAGATAACATATAGATATAGAAAATGGAGACTATCACCCAACTTATACCTCAAAATCTGTAAAGTACTCATTATCTGAAGTACACTTAAACCATAAGACTTATTTTCTATCACTCTGAGCAGTTAGTGTTAAAGACATTAGTTTTTAATTATAAAACAGCTTTTGAAATCATTCTGCAATTGAATACCAGATAAACTAAATTATGTTGTGTTTTTTGGGAAAGATTCCTATAGAAACAACTTGTAGACGTACATATCATCAAGTCAGTTGTATGATTACAGAGTCGTGTGTGGATTCAAATACTATGCATTGACAATATAACACCATATCCATTAAATGTGGGTTTAATTACATTGAATGATGGTCTTTGGCTGTTGTGAAGTGGCTATATTTGTTTACTCAGGTCTGATATTGGCATTCGACCAATACACGATTTTAAAGGCTGAAACACGTAACATAAACACAGGTTTTTCATAAGGATCCCTTACATATAGGTACTGAGGGGGCATGGGGAGTGTCGGAATCAGCCCGCACTGTCAATTACTTGTCTCAGTGTACACACATTATTTCTAATGTTTTTCCACTGATCTAATAATCCCTCTAATATTAGCTGTTCTAGCCATTTGTTTTGAAATGTTTCGGCAAACTATCGTGATATTACATTCATTGAAAATCAGACGTGTTTCCGATGCACCGACTGTTACTGTACTGACGTGCAAGTTGCGGATATACTGTATTTACCAGTACGTCATTTGGGCAGAATGAGTGTACTTTAACGGCTCATTGGCTGTCTTCCACTGACAAACAATGGCATTAGTGTGCTTAGTGGCTAACTAATTTAGATACAGATAAACTGCAAGCATGTGTTTTATAGCAGCTGTCAGCACTGTAACCTACTGACGAAGGAGAAAATGATAGGGCCATTGTTCATTTATCCGAAGGAACTGTCTTACAGAAATAAATACAAATCAAGTTTTTCTCCGGGCCATAGCCAAGCGTTACACAACTCGGCTACTTTGCTGTTGAGTGCTCGGGAGGCTGTCGGGCTCATTTGTATTACGCAGAAGGAGAAGTGAGGGGACACGGTTAATTATCATTCAAGTAACGTGTGTTACACGTGAAAGTGAGCACCCTACAGTGAAGACACAGATCCACAAACACTGACTCCATTCTGTTCTGCAGCGGTCAGATGAGCTATGATGTATTCAGTGAACTCACAATGATTAGTTTGTTGCTAACAGTGGAGTCTCACTGGTGGACAAACTATACAATGGTGACATTGGTGATAATATACCTCCAGCACCTATCAGTGGCTTTCCATTACTTTAACTACTTCTTACTTATCAGCCGTTTTAAATGCCAGTACAGATTTATCTGCAATTAGCTTAAACTGGCCGATGAAATCGGCCCGCTGTATTGGTCGGGCTCTAGTCTGATACACTGGAGCTTTCAGAAAAATCTAAGTTTCCTTGTCTTAATTACGACTTGGGGGTGTAAGCAGCATGTTATATACTGGTTAGTCATTGTTTAGTCATCACCTATTAATTTGAGATCAAGCTATAATTTAGAATAGAGCAAAATAGGAGACCTACTTTGGATTTTACATTACAAAATGACATTATTTTACATCCCATTTTCTCAATGAGAGAATTGATCTGGTGAAGAGGGTCAGAGGTCGTCTCCTGCTGTCTTCTTCTCAGTATTACATAAAAGTGGATCATCTCCCACCTTCAATGCTCTCTTTGTTGGTTTTGGTTTATGTTTCAAGTAATTATAATTCACTGCTCTGCTGGATGTTTTATCAGAATAACTTTTCCTCTGGATCTCTCTGCGGCCATCATCTAATCCTCTCAGTGTCCGATCTGACTTGACTTGTTATCTTTGTTTTCTTTTGTTTTTTCTTCCTCTTACTATCACTCTCCCGCTGTTCTCCATTTACTCTCTTTCACTCCATCTTGGTGTCAACACCCCTCTTCCTCTTTTGTTCTCTCTGTCTAAAGATGGTGAGTATGGTAATGGTAGAAACCCAAACTTCGAGAAAACTTCCCTCCTTTTTTGAACGTTTTCTTTTTCCCAGTCATGTAGTGCTTTCTCTTAGCGTGTGAGAACTGGTAACCACTAACGCAGTGACCCTTAATTATGCATTTGTGATTTGCTCTGTGAGTAAAAAAGTGTCTTTGATTGAATTTCTCAAATTTTGAGTTTTTGCAGCGGCTTTTTTGGAATGAACAGAACTTATTTGGTGACATTTCCGCCATAAAGAAAGTACGTCCTCTTCTTTTTTACTGGTTTGCCTGCCCTCTGCTCCTCTGCAGTTTTTTTTGCCAAGTCTCTCTTTGAAACTCACACATTTTCCTCACCTCCTCCATAACAAATGCCTCCCTGTTGAATGTGTGATGCCACCCCACCCCGAATGTTGACCTGCATCCACACACTCAATGTCTGCCCCATCCTCCCTCTTTTCCTCTTTTTCCTCTTCATCTTTCCCTCTCTACATCCCTTCTCTCTCTTTCTTTCTTCCCTCTCTTCCTGTCTGTCTATCCACCCCTTTCTCTCTCTCTCTTTCTCCCACAGACAGCAGCGACAGTGATTTGGAGCTGTCAACGGTGCGTCACCAGCCGGAGGGGCTGGACCAGCTGCAGGCTCAGACCAAGTTCACCAGGAAGGAGCTTCAGTCTCTCTATCGAGGGTTCAAGAATGTATGTCTGGCTGCCAGCTGCTGAGGCGGTCTTAATTGCTTTACCACTATTATTATGCTTTATATAGACTTGAATTATTCTAATATATATATAATTTTTTTCTTCCTCTCTTGAGCAGGAGTGTCCCAGTGGGCTGGTTGATGAGGAGACATTCAAGTCCATCTATTCTCAGTTCTTTCCCCAAGGAGGTTAGATGATAAAACAATCTCTCCTCTCCTGTTCTATCTTGTTAGAGATTGTATGAAAATGATTAGGGGATGGGTCACTTCAGAAAAGGTGGAAGGTTGTGTATTTTTTCCTCTTTCTTTTTTTTCTGAAGGGAGGGTGGTCTGAAATGTTTGGGATGGTCTCTGATTCCCAGATTTACAATTTATTTCATAAGTTTCTTGCAAGATTTACTGTAAAACAGGATTGAATAGATTCATCAAAGTAGTTATGTTAAAAATATGTTGGATCGTGACAATGGTGGAGGAAGTAAATAGATTCTTTACTAAAAGTACATTGAATTTAACTGAGATGTAGGATTTGAATATTATCTCTCTAAAGAGCAAACCATTTTTTTTTCTCTAGCCAACAGTCACATTCACTTTATTCTCCATTATAATAGAACTGTGGTGAAGTTATATGAATTATATAGAGTTAACTTGTAAAATGTATAATGCGTTTTCAGCACAACCTTTTCTAGTGATGGATAAGGTGAAAATATTATGGTGCTGAAGCCCCCTTTGCCCTGTTAAGTGACAGTAGCAAAAATTGTTCATTCAGACAGCAGCTGGAATAAAGAAGATGCACCATTTTGTATGTTAACCATGATTTTGGAAGTTTCTAATTCCACTCCTAATCTGGAGCAGGCTGTGTAAAAATAATAGTTCCATTAACATATCAAGCTCAAGGTCAGAGTTTAGTTGAAAAATTAGAGGGGAAGGCCAATATTCTTTGACAAGGGGAAAGCAAATATTAAGAATGCTGGGGAGTCATACAGAAGGTCCAAGCCTCCTTCCCAAAGTACAGTATACTAAATCCACGACCCTGACTCCTTTTGTCCACAGATGCAACCACCTACGCTCACTTCCTGTTCAACGCATTTGACATAGACAGAAACGGTTCAATCCGCTTTGAGGACTTTGTCGTCGGCCTGTCGGTGTTGCTCAGAGGTTCAGTCACTGAGAAGCTCAACTGGGCCTTTAACCTCTACGACATTAATAAGGATGGCTACATCACCAAAGAGGTAACAGTATGTGTGGGCCATGTCAGGAGTCAGTATCATAGACAATATATGGCTTAAAAAAACACTCGCACACCCTTTGTGGCAGCTATGTCAAAAATCTTCATAGCTCTCAAACTAAGGTATATAAAATGTATGACTTTAGCATCGGTAGCAAAAAGTTTCAAACCAAACCCAGCCCTACTGAGCAGTTGGTGCCACATCGGTTGTTTCTTCACCCGTGTGTCATGTACGAAATGTACAGTGGGTGAAAAAACAGTAAATGGTTGTTTAAACTCTTTCAATTTGCTTCTGTCCTCTTGTCTTCAGGAGATGCTGGCGATTATGAAGTCAATCTATGACATGATGGGGAGATACACCTACCCCTGTGTGCGAGATGAAGCCCCTTCCGAACATGTGGACAAGTTCTTCCAGGTTCTGAATGCACACAAATAGAAAACACACAAGTGTACAGTCAAGTACCCAAAAAATGCTTTCACTAACGTGTCCTTTCTCTCTGTTGTTTCTTTTTTCTTCTTTTTCCCCACAGAAAATGGACAAAAATCGAGATGGTGTAGTGACCATTGAAGAGTTCATTGAGACCTGTCAGAAGGTGACTCACACTTTTTCACCCACTCCCGCACACAAACAGATAGGCACAGTTACTCATCAACAGAATTAGTGTACAACAGGTCACCGACCCTGGTTCAGTATCAGAGATAACAAAATCACTGATTATTGAGGCACCGACTAAGATTATCCACCTTCATGTTTCCCATCTCCCTCCTGAATCATATCCAGGCCCTTCCTCTTCCTATTATATGCTATTATGTGCCTGTTGCATGTATGCTTATATTTTAAATCAAATTCACCTTTAATCCTGTTATCTTCTTCTCTGTTTCCCACCACCTCTCATTCACATGATCACTGTCTGGTTTCACAAATTTCATTTCATGCAATCATTCTAGACACACATAGGCTCATATTATTGTCAGAGTAATAAGGCTGGGATACTTCTACCCCTTACTATCAGGTGCTTGTAATTTTCAGGTTTGTCTTGCTTTACTGATCTCTCTTTTGAACTCGTCATGGCCAAAACTGCAGCACAATTTATATCACACAAACCAATGCAAAACCAACACTCACAGAAGGAAGAAGAGTAAGAAAAGGCATAAAAACACAAAAGTCATTAGCTGTAGTGGTTAACCTCTTTAGGATAGGAGATGCATGCCTAAAATACAAACGCAAGGTGCTTTACAGACAGAACCACCAACAGTATAGCGAAAGACAGATGTGCTGTATGTACACCACCCCCGAGAACAGAATATTTACCTGTTTCTGGGTCTTACAGACACTTGCACTTGACGTTACCATCAGGCAGACATGTCCCGTGTTTATCAAATTAAAATTTTGGTCTTAAGTGGAAAGATAAAATTAAAAATCCTTCACTTGTAGTCCTACAGAAACAGAGCCGAGCACATCACTGTTTTCATAATAATAATAGCAATAATAATAATAATAATGATGATAATGAATAACGCTTTAGTTGATGCTCACAATTAAGAACAAAATACTTTTCTTCTTATTTGCATTTGAACATTTGATAAGATGTTACAGCACTTTTTTTGTGGCATTTATCAGGGGGTGCAAACAAACATCAGCAGAATTTTGTTTCTATTTCAGTCGCTTTCCTATTATGTCATCCATATTTATACATTTATAAATATATTAAATTGTTGTTGATTTCTCATGTTAATTATTTGCCGAGATTTGAAGATTTCACACAAATAAAATGAACTTGAAATGAAAAAAATCCTAATTTTAGATGGTCTTGCAGAATAACATACCACTGAATAAACTGTAAGGATTGTTTTAAAAGAATGTGCAATACAGTAGATGTAGGGTCAGTCTATACTTCTGAACAGTCTATATATCTGATTATTTTGGCTATTCCTTCTTTGAGCGTACATGTGATCGATCATGTAATCACTTGAGAGTTCGTCTTAAAAGTGACTTTTACACTTCTTTCTAAGTTGGTGTAAGTTGTGTGTAAGAAGCATTTTCCTGCTGTAGCTGGATGAGATGAGGCTAATTTTAACTATAAGGCTGTGACTAATTAGTATTTTCATTATGGATTAATCTGGTGATCATTTTCTCAATTGATTTGTAAAAGTATTGTATTTGTAAAAATTTAGAAAATAGTGACTTCCTAAGAATTTATTGGGAAGCTAAACCATTGAAAAATAAAGCGTTACCCACTTAATGTATGTGCTATTCTTCCATACCAAGAAGATTTAAATATCTAGGCCAACTGTTACAACTAGACACCAGTAAGCAAACAACAGGACGTGGTGGAAGATTTATATCCATAATTATTGATATTGCATTAATCACTTTTGTCTCAAAAGACTTGCAAAAAAAGTGCAAGTTTTTTAATGTGTCTGATCCAAGCCTTTTTTGTGTTCCACATGCCAGTTAGTGCATGTATTTGTGCACATATTAAGCATATTAAAATCTTTTCAGTTTCAAAAGAAACAACATTGTCACTTTGGCCACTTGATAAAAACCCAAGTATTACATCTAAACTTTTAGATGAACCTGAAATATGTTTACTTCAGACTTCTGGTGACATGTGTTTTTATCTTTTATCTTTTTTTTCCAGGACGAGAACATCATGAACTCAATGCAGCTGTTTGAGAATGTGATATAAGGAATCAAGATGTTCTCAGTTTCTTTCCTCCATTAGCCCACGTGTGCAACTCGCACACAAGCACAGCACACCCATGCACTTCATCCACAACTCAAACTCCGTACTTCAACATGACATCCTGTCACATAATATACTGTAGGTACTGTAAAGAAACAGGAACTACAAGTTTTTTTTCTATTTCTCGCCACGCTCTTCTAGCTGTATCTTGCAACTGCTTCTGGCTTAAAAGGACTGTTACAGACAGAAGAAAAGCTTCCTGGGTGAACTTTCTGTCTATTCAGTGTGTGTTTTCATGTCCTCAACGAGGCTCAACAACCACCAAGGAGTGAAGAGGCTTACAATAATCCACTGAACTGAGCACACAAGGACACTAGCTTTGACACCAATAAACCTTGTTTGAATCTCTGACACACACACACACACACGCACGCACGCACGCACGCACGCACGCACGCACACACACACACACACACACACTGTTTCTCTTTCATACACAATCAATACACACAGACCTGCTCAAAAGTTTTTCAACCACTGGATGAAGTGAGCAAAGAGCAGCACACAAAAAAATAATCGCAGCACACAAAAAACAGAAATGAACTAAAGCATGTTTGTCATCAAATATGTGATGTGGAGTTAGCTTGCACTACAATTTTATGACTATGTATTATATGCGCCAGAAATAAAGGCACTGTAGATACCTGCACCTGATAAACCACTGATGGAAACCAGTGTGTATGTACTGTATATATGTATAGTGAATAGTTATATATCCTACGTTGTATTAAGCTCCTCTGTACTGCAGTGGTTGATGGAATAGGGCCAGAACTGAATATTTGTTTAAGGAATCTCTATGTTAATCAGTTAAACATCATGTTTAGTAACAGTTCTTCACAGAATTCAAATGGATTATTCAAAGATTTCTCTTTTTTTGTATTTTTGGAAGATTGTGTTTAGCTGGTCAGATTGGGACAATGAGCCTGTACAGTACTGTGAAGATACAAATGGACTGTTAAAAGTGAGTTCTTTTATGCTGAATCAAGGTTTCTCAGTATCTACGAGCATGCTGACTCAAGTTGCCACGGTATTATGTACTGAGCGGTAGGAACTTTGTAATGTCGGTTAATTAAAGATGCTGTCAACAGCTGCGACTTCTCATTTTTGATTCCTTCTCTTCACTACACTTCCCTCCCACATTCAGATGATAAGGCAGCAAAAAATGTGGGTGAAATCACTAACGCACGAATAAAGCTAAAATAAGGATGTTTTGTCAGCAAATACGAGGTGTGGAATTTGCTTGTACTGTGTATGAACATACAGTACTGTGGGTAGAGAGTGGTCTCAGTATTTATAAATTTCAGAGGGAAATATCCTACTTTATACTCCACTACTCTATGTTGCAGCTGTGGCTACTTTTTAAATTATGATTTTACATTTAAAACATATAATAGGCTTTTAAGGTACAATACAACTTGTCATCTTTGAGCCCCTGATCATATTTGAGATGTCTATGAGTTGTTAGTTGTTCACACCAAAGACAGATTTCCCCTCTAAACCCCCAGATGGTT
The DNA here is from genome assembly GCF_016859285.1 of Xiphias gladius. NCBI lineage: Eukaryota > Metazoa > Chordata > Actinopteri > Istiophoriformes > Xiphiidae > Xiphias > Xiphias gladius. Next base: position 9,374,878 of record NC_053418.1, on the reverse strand, counting down.
TCATTTAAATAACAGTTTGAGGCTCAAAGAGCTCAGATTGTCCAATATTTCACAAAAAAAGCCAAGATTAGAGAATTTAAAAAAAAAACCCAACAAAAATGAATACAAATTTGTGTAACAGAGCTGTTTTTTTTCTTTCCTACCCCTTTAATAGTATTACAACTCCCCACATTAATCTTGTGAACCTTTGGACGGACCCGACCCCTGGGTTGGGAACTGCCAAACTAAAATACCAAACTGTATATATGTGTAAACATGGTTTAAAGTAGTTGCACCTGGATAAGTTACAACAGTAAGCCACTTATGCCTTTGATGAATTAATATTAATAATCTAATAACGTAATCAGTATCATAATTAATCAGTCACAGCAGCCTAGCACTTTTTGTTTTACTTTAAGTACTTTTTGCTGATAACACTTGTGTACATTTACTTATTTGCTCATTTTTGAATGCAGGACTTTTATTTTATCATGGAGTATTGCTGATTAGCATCAGCTGCTTCATTCAAGCCTCACGTCCAGTGGTTTATTCAGCAGCTGCTTTTAATGTACAGTCGTAATCATGCAGTTGTGCACGGTGGCCTTCATCGCCTGACACTTCTCACTGCTATCCTCATGACATCACCTCCCTCCACCACCCCAACCTGCTCCTTATGTGCTGAAGCTTTTGGTATGTTTGTCTTTCTAATATCTTATGTCCAAAGACTGTATCTCTTGGGTTTTATGGGGGATTATTTACTCCCAGCAGAATCCTTGTTGCTGCACAGATTATTTGAGAGCTCCCAACAAAAACAGCAGAGACTTCTCCATGAAAACTGTAAACGTTTTCTAAAAAACGACAGTTCCTTGAGATAAATGTCCCTGACTGAACTTTCCCAGTTTGTTGTTTATCACTCTTCAGGCTGATCGTGAATTCCAAGCAGCTCAGTGTGGGATCTATCATCATGAATCCCATCACACACACACACACACACACACAAAATCTTAATTGTTATCATTCATCAATGCATTCCTGTGAAGCTCACAGCAGGTTAAGTGCAAACACTGCACACACACACACGCACACGTGCACGCACACGCACACGCACACACACTTGCACTTTCACCTCAAACTCCAGACGGCCAAGTTGGATGTTTCCTGATGCACCTGGAAACCAACCCGTACTCAAGAGCTGAAATCATTGCTGATTAATTGATTACTCAGAAGAGAGAAAAATTAATTGGCAACAATTTAGATAATTAATTAATTGTTTGAGTCACTATTAAGCAAAAATCCCAAAGAAATTCACTGGTACCTGCTTCTCAAATGTGAGTATACGCTAGTTTCACCTAGTTATCTATGATGGCAAACTCAATATTTATGTATTTTTTTGCTGTTGATGAGACAAAAATATGTAGAATATTTTAAATTTGGCTTCAGGAATTAATGATGGGCCTTTTTTTTTTTACCATTTTCACCTTATGCCCCAAAAAATCATTCGATTAATAAAACAAAAAACCTTTCAGGAACCTTAGGTCTCCAGGGTAACTGTGTAGCTAAGAGTTTGCATAATTATGCACAATTGTAAATTTGTTTGGTAATGCTGTATGCACCACTTAAGCACAATATAAACTGAAATGATAAAGGCCTTAAGGTGACATTTGTATTATTACCTAATCTTGAGGCCCCCTCTCTTGTGTCGGGAGACGGGACTTCTCTCCTCGTAACAGGACAAACTGGTCATCTGGACTTTTTTTTATCACCTTATGTATCACATGTGTTATATATCAGATTAATTGGTCTTTCAGGGTTTGCTCTCTCTCTCTCTCTCTCTATATATATATATATATATATATATATATATAATAGATAGATAGATAGATAGATAGATAGATAGATAGATAGATAGATATGGATCTGACTTGTACTAATGTACAACGCAATATAGTATACTACATTACCCCCATTGTACAGTGTATATTCAGCACAACTGTAGTCACAACTGTAGTCTCTGTTTTTTTTCCCATATTGATATTTGCTAGGCTTAATGTGGTTCTTTTTTTATTGAATAAAGTGTTTTTGAGCATCTGTACAGTGTTCATTACAGTACAGTCTGTGTACACAGTACTGATTTTGCATGCTGGGTATTTAGTTTTGCACCTGTCCCTGCACTTTGCAAAGGACTCAGGACTGGTAAAATGTATCTTGTCTTGTGGCACAGTGGTGTGTGAGAGCAACACCAAGACTGGTGCCAGTCCTACTCCACCAGCAGTTATTTTTAATACTCTGTCTCAGCTTGAGTGAATTCTACTTCATGTTGTACACCAAATCAGACTGCAATTTTTCATGGCAACAGAAATGCACAGGTAGTATGTGCAGTTACCAGTGTCAACAATGAACCGGAAATTTAACCAGCTGTGGAGGAGATGTTCATTCGAGCTGTAAATTTGCTTCAATTATCTTAGGATCTAGTATTGTGCTGAGTCATTCTTGAACCCAAGCAAATGACTAGAGTACATTTTCTTGGTCAGGTGTGCTCACACATACAAAGAATTTGAACCTGGTCTCAGTAGCTCTCAATGTACATGTATATAATGTCGAAAACAAACACACCACACCAAAGCTGTTAAAAAGTCAAATCTATTAAAAGTAGTTCCTTAATTATCAAAATTTTACTTAAATGCAGTATTTGTGTAAATGTATTTCCCACAACTGTTTGCTGTTTTGGCCCTGTTATGCAACCTCCTGCCAGCTGGGTTATGCCAGGATAACCATTAGGTCCAACCATGTGTGAACTTAGCCCGTTTAAGGCACTGCAGCCACACAACCATCAGATGGCAGTGTGGTGGAATACATAAGCCCAGGGACACAGTGGAAGGCGAGCAGACAGACCCTGTTTTAACATTTCGGGGAGCAGTGAACGGGCTGGTTAAGCAACAGCAGAAAAACAGAAACCGCTTATGCAAGGAAAAGGTTATTGTTACAAAAATCGTTACAGGCGCTGGAGTCTACAGACGAGAGGGAGGCAGGGCTGCGTCACAGCTCGGCCGCTCCTGATTGGCTGAGCTTCGGTTCCAAAGCGGGGTGGGAGGCAGGCCCCTGACGACACAGGTGGACGTGGGCCTGCGTGATGACGAACATCAACCCAAGTGGGTTTATGAAAGGCGAGCTCTCCCCGCGAGCGGCGTGTCTGTTCACCGTTTAAACCCACGTTTGTTGAAGAGAAGGAGCTCACCCTCGGAAGACACGGGGCTGAGGACGGTCTCATCTCTTCGCCACAGTCCGTTCTCTGTGTGTGGGCTTCTCTTCCGGGCTTCAAGTGTATGCTGTCTTTGCTCTCCGTCCGCGTAGCTTGAACAACGCAAACCACGGCCACCAGCCAACGGCTAGCTGAGAAAGACAGTCTTCTCCGTCCTCTTTCATCAGGCAGGTGAGTACAAAACGTGCCAGACAAGACTCATGTTAGGTAGTGGGACATGTAGGGAGTCGTGCTTCGGATGGCCTCTCTTGGTCGTCGCAGCCGGGGGTCAAGCCGGCTCCGTTATAACGCTCAGGGGTGTAAAGGTGTCTCCTCTGGTAGCCGTAGGACTTCGTGGGCCCACCGGCGTGACCGTGTGTCTGCTGATGCTCAAGTGTGACCGTGAAACATGATGCCAAATTAGCCCCACTCATCCTCCCCGTTTTGTCTGTCCTCTCTTTATTTGGCCCGACAAAGCAGAAAGAAAAGTGGAAAACCACATTTCACGCAGGAACTATGACCTTATCTTTGTGATATGGAGGTCTGATGCCTCAAGGTTTTTTAGATATGGGGGCTTTATTGTGACTCTGAAACACACCATGGGAAGGCTGAGCGTGCATCGCTAATTTGGCGTCGTCCTGTATTATATAAATTAATGAAACCCCCTATAGGTAGACCTGGTAAGAAGCTACCAGGTAGCACAATCTGGGACACTAGAGCTTATTGGGCCATTAGGATTTATTGGCTCCTGATGATGGGGATTGTCCTGGAAATGTTGCTGAGCGGGTGCGCGTGTGTGTGTGTGTGTGTGTGTGCACGCTCGTCTGTCGGAGGCAAACGCACTCTATTAAAAAAGTAGATTCAAATGTGCAAAGTATGTAAGTAACCGTGAAATGTTGTTGGGTAAAGATGCTGCCTCTCTTGGAGTCTGGAGTTGGGCCCAATCTTTATGCGATCTAAAATACAGTTGTATGTAAACGTTTTGGCAGCCCCGGGAAAATCACATTGTGTTTTGTTTTTTTGTTTTTTTTAAGCAAACAAATAAAAACAACACATAAAACAAACATTAAAAATTAATTAATCAAATGTTAAGGGACTGTTCTTTTTTATTTCATGAACTTATGCCGACTTTTAAGCATGGGGGGTAGATATACTCTGCTTCCGGGAATTTGGCGCAGGAAACGTTTTATAGATAAAAAAAAAAGTTCTTTAAATATCAGCAAATTCTGAACACAAATGTCAGGCAGTGATGAAACTGAAACTGAAAAAGAGGAAATAGGACAATGATCCAAAGCAGACCTCAAAATCAACCATGAACTACTTCAAAAAACACAAGCTGAAGCTTTTGGGGCGGGCAATTTTATTTATTTTTAAATTAAACCTAATGAAATAAAGTGTTTTTGAGCATCTGCACAGTGTTCATTACAGTACAGTCTGTGTACACAGTACTGATTTTGCATGCTGGGTATTTAGTTTTGCACCTGTCCCTGCACTTTGCACAGGACTCAGGACTGGTAAAATGTATCTTGTCTTGTGGCACAGTGGTGTGTGAGAGCAACACCAAGACTGGTGCCAGTCCTTCTCCACCAGCAGTTATTTTTAATACTCTGTCTCAGCTTGAGTGAATTCTACTTCATGTTGTACACCAAATCAGACAACAATTTTTCATGGCAACAGAAATGCACAGGAAGTATGTGCCGTTACCAGTGTCAACAATGAGCCTGAAATTTAACCATCTGTGGAGGAGGTGTTCATTTGAGCTGTAAAATTGCTTCAATTATCTTATGATCTGGTATTGTGCTGAGTCATCCTTGAACCCAAGCAAATGACTAGAGTACATTTTCTTGGTCAGGTGTGCTCACACATACAAAGAATTTGAACCTGGTCTCAGTAGCTCTCAATGTACATGTATATCATGTCAAAACAAACTCACCACACCAAAGCACAAAAAATATGCATAAAGCTAAGATAAAGTAAGAGTAGGCCATAGCAATAGAACCAAACACCTAACAGCTGAATATGTTAAGACGGTTTTGATTTTAGTTGGCAAAGTTTACCAGATAGCTCTGTAAACCTGCTGCTTTCAATTGGTCCCAATCTGTTCAGCCTTGCTTCTTTATGCAAACTAGTCAATTTTTCAGATGTGACAGACGGTATTCATGTTATTTGCAAACAGACCCATGAGGATGAGGTACAGTCATGTCAGGAGAGCCCACTTCCCTGGGGGGGCGCCAGTGTTTGCTCTACAAGTAAATTCCCCCTAACCTCCCCTGCTGCTTCCTGTCTATAAAGAAGTTGATGATACAGAGATGTGAGGATCAAAAGCCTTTGTGACCACAGATGCCTGGGTCACAGGCCTTACTCAGTTTTGAACCGTGATGATGATGATGATAATAATACACTTCAACAGTGGAAATATTCAGATAAAACAATACAGCACAATGAATGAAGATTAAAAGGATCCATTAAGGAAGATAAAATGTATTGAAAACCAAAATAAAATAATGACATCACTCAAGCTAAAGCATATAGGATAATTACAGCTTATTATTAATGATTAACTTGATTGCCAGTACAAGTCCCCAAACTAGGCATCCTGAAAGATGTTGGGTACAGTTACTGATCAGATCCTTTACCCCAATTAAAGCAAACAGGTTACTCATTTAAATGACGTGTAAGAAATTAGTTAACTGCACAATGCTGACAATAACCAGTTGAGTGTCGTGAGCATATGTACTTAAAGTGACTGTGACAGAATTTTTTTTTTTTTTTTTTAAACCTTTTTTTCAGCATTTCACAGTAACTCCTCTTAGTCACTCTGCTTTACAGTAAAAGGATATAGTGCAGAGGATCACGTCACAGGGTGTCGGGCCAGGCTGGGCCAGGAACAGGCACACTGAGCTGAACTGGGTCGCAGAGATGGATTCCTGTCCCTGTTTGCTGTAGGCAGCATGTGACTAAGCTTACACTGTAGTGCTGGGTCATGCTGAGCCTTCTCACTGTACTGTGTAGAGGTGTGTGTGTGTGTGTGTGTGTGTGTGTGTGATTGCATGGTGAGTGGTAAATGGTTAAATTTTAGCACGCAGCTCTGTCCTGAAATAACGATTAGTTCTGTTTTTTTTTTCTTTGCACTCTGTTTATTGGTGTGTTACAAAAGTCAAAAAAAAAAATATCAAAGAATGATTTATTTTCCCTAGTGCGAGAGAGATGATCTTTGTGAGCTCTTACTGATACTGTAGGTCAAGTTTTTTGAGGATGACATCAGCTCTTTGTTGAGGATACATCCTGAGTCAAATTTACCATAGCCCTTAATTGGCCATCCATCACACAGGAATTTCCTTTGTGTGTGTGTGTGGGTGCTGTTATAGCTGTACTCGATGGCTGCCTATATGTATAAAAATTACTACATACTGTCAGTGATTTTATTGGGTCACATCTGGCCTGGTGTAATGAGTTAGTGAATAAAAGAGCTTTCAATACGTTTTTCTTTGCGTTCAAAGATTTTCTGAGTCTGAGTGGGGATGTCTGAATTGAAGTGACCGTTTGGGGCACTTATTGATTTATTGGCAATGGCAACTAATCATATTTTTGTGCAGATTCTATTGTTTGTGTAGTAAAGTCATGTTTTGTTTTGTTTCTTTTATTTTGTTTTTTAAAAAATATATATATTTACTACCATGCTGTAGTTAGAACACACACACTTGAGTTAAAGTGTGAGTGTGTGATTGTTTGCTTGTGTGTGATTATGTAACTTTCAAAAATACAAATGAAAGTTGAGTGATTTTAAACAGCCATTACATAACTTGAACCCCGAAGCACATCTTCAGGTATTTTTTGAGCTCTATAGGAAGGAAGTCAGAGCACCCAAAGGAAACATAAGCAATAACTCAAAGTTTTTCATATTGGCCCATTTATAAAATGACCCGCCTATTTCCAGAACCTGTTTCCTGACACGCAATCTCACAGCAGTCCTGTTAGGAAAATTTTCTTGAGATATTTATAATCCAAGGAGGAGAGTGTTCTCATACTCTGTTTTATGGGATAGTCCACTTAATATCTTTAGCTTTTGAAGTGTTGGTTTGACTACACAAGCAATCTGATGATCACTTTGGACTTTAGGAACTATGATCAGCATTTTTCACTGTTTTCTGACATTTTATAGACTAAACGATTTAATCGTTTTTTTATCAAAGTAATGCAGAGGAATCAATAGTGAAAATAATCCGTAGTTGCAACCCTAGTTCCAAGAAGAGTGTTATTTAAAAATAACAAAATGAGTTGTTTTTGTTGTTGTTGTACATGTTTGAGAAGAGTATTGTCTAATGTAATATAAAACTCTGGACTCCTTCCAACTCTCTTGGTGATCAGCATTCCTGAATAAACATTGGGATGTAGCATCCTTTATTTAAAAAAAAAAAAAAAAAAAAATGTTTTGTGCCTCGCCCAAAGTTAAGTGTTGTAAGATTTTAATCAGGACGATCAGTGCAGTTTTGAAAATACTGGAATAGAGCAATGACCCACATCATATGTAAGTTTCATAAAAAATTTAATCAGCAACAAGACAGATGATGAATGCACTGGTAGCAGCAGACTAAAGAGCATTACTAATTGACTCACCTGCTGTTTTCCATTCTTTTGGAAGTGGTCCATCTGAGGTCTGTGCTCTTATTAAGCATCTAATTATTAAATCGCTGCCAACAATGTGCACCCACACTTGTTTCCAGGCCATTCCACATGTTTTCACAAAGTTTTAACTTTAAAGCATCTTTTTTTTTTAAATTTTTATGCTTCATTCCCTTTCCTTCCTCTCATTACATTAGTGTTGTTATTGTTAACATAATTACAGGTAGCTAACAAACACTAATAAAGCATTATTTAAAAATTAACCAATAAAAAAACATAAAAATTTCTTAAGTTGTTCATGGACCCAGATGACATGTTTTTTCGCCCAGTCTTACAGACTAAGTGCTTCAGTGCCTACAGTCAGCTTCTTAAATGAAGTCACATCGATGTGACAGTGAACTGTGAACAGTCAATAATCCAGATATTTCATTTAATATCATAGAAGACGAAGAAAACCATCAAATGTTCAAATTTTAGAAGCTTAGATCAGTGAAGTGTTGCCATTTCTTCTCAAATAAAAACAAACTGAAATGATAAGATAATCAAAATAGTTAACTTTCTGCTACTTGTTTCAGCTCTACAAACGGCCAACTTTTTCCTGCCATCATGTCCACTCAGTGTCCACAGACATGAATCATGTTTCCTTGATCACTGTGGAAGTGCTTTAAATTGACTGCTTACTTGCCCTTTGTGTGCTGCTCACACAGTAAAGTCTATTGTTCTGTTAAAGCTTTACATGTACAGCAATGTGACCTTGTTGTACATTGAAAAACCTTGTTCTTACTCTTCTCCTGACTCTAGTATCAGGTCCATCTATGAGGAGTTTTCATATCGCTCCCCAGCAGAGTGTCTCCTTATCTCTCTGAGCCCCCGTATTTATTTTGTCTGTCCTGTCCCTTGTTATACCGACACGCTTAACATAAACCACAAAATGTCCTCTACAACGTGTGTGTGTGTGTGTGTGTGTGTGTGTGTGTGGTTGTGGTGATTCCTCTGCAGAGTTGGGTTTGTTTTTGAAAGTATAATGAAACATTTTGTAGCTGAAACAATTAGTTAAATGATTAGCTGATTGACAGAAAATCTGCAACCATTTTGATAATCTTTTAATTGTTTCAGTCATTTTTTCAAGCAAAATTGGAGAGGAAAAATCATTTCAGAAATGTGAAGATTTGAGGGTTTTCTTAGTCTTGGTCATTGTAAAGGGAATATCTTTGGGTTTTGGACTATGGGCCGGAAACAAGACGTTTGATAAATGTTTTTTAGTGTTTTTTGACATTTTACAGACAAATTTATCAAAAATGTAAATCGTTAGTTGCAACCCTGTATGAGAAAATGGGCCTGATCTGAAGTTGCAGTTCTATTACATTACTGAATCTTACCTCTATAGCACTAAAGTATGTTTAACATCACTGATCCATTAAACCATAACCCCTAATTTTTAGATTTGTAAACATGTCATATTGCACAGCCACAGCTCTAACCTGTTTAAGTGTTGTAATGAAATACAATTGCAACATTTTCTATCTGACCTACCTTTAATGTAACTGAGTAACTTTGTGCGCTGTAAAAACAGTTAGCGTCTGCTTTAATATCTCAGGTTAGGCATTTTAAGCTGGTCATTATGAAACTGAAAGGGGCTGAATGTAATCTGTCTCCACAGTTACTGTACAAGCAAATGAAAGTGGTTGTCCCACTGAGAACAACAGCAGGAATCTATCTCTAGTAGGCTTAATGGATTTCCTTAACTTCAAGCAACAATGGATACCTTTTAGTCTTAAATGTCCCTGCTGGGCTTGATGGGGGGGAAAATGCCTGAGCCTGTGGGTGTTGGAACAACCTATAAAAAAGTGTACAGTTACAGTACTTTGTCTGAGAACAAATATGAGAAACTTTTTGTATATAACCTTTAACGCCCATTCATGTGCTCCCGATAGCATGTTGTGTTGGTGTAGGTGTTGCTTTGAGAAAGGGATAGAAATACGGTTAAAGGCTGAACATCTCCATTCCCTGATCTAAATGTAATGTCTTTCCTGCTGCTTTGGTTTTTCTAACTGAGAAATGTGTTTGTACAGCACAGCATGGGAGTCCTCCTGCTGTTGAACTGTAAAGTACTAAACAAAGCATGATTATTTTTGGCTTTAGACCAGCCAAGTTATTAAAAAATGTTACTGCACAGTGTAAGCTCATTTTTATCTGGAAGTTGGCTAATTTTCCCAAACTATAATGAAACTCATTAGTCATGCATAATCTTAAATGCACTTTCTCTGCACTAATGCCATCATCACCCCTGGTGTTGTCTGTTTTCAGCTGTTTTCTTTCCATGACTGCTTCTTTCAAGCCTTGGCACACCTGTGTCTTATGATCCTGAGGGACATAGAACAGCTAAAACTGAGTGGAAGTGAATAGAGAGTTTCATTAATCAGTAATCTCCATCTGAAATGAAAACACTGTCCACCAAGTCTTCTTCGTCATCATCATCGTCATCGTCTTAGTAATAGTAATAATCCTGCGCTAGCAGCAAGGCTCTAGGGTTGGCAATGTTGGTCTGATGGTCCACCATGTTGGTCCAAACCAAAATAGCTCAAAAACTATTAGATTGAATGCTATTCAATTTTGTACCGATATTCATGGTGCCCAGAGGATGAATCACAGTAACTTTGGTGATCTCCCAACTTTTATTGTAGCACCATAAGTAGGTTGATATTTTGGGTTTTCAGTGGAATATTTAGTGGAAGAAGTGTTTTGTTAATGATTTCAAAAAATGGATTGTGATACATAGATATTAAGCAGCCCACACCAATAAAATGGAGATCAGCTAAGCAGTAAATTAATTAGAAGTCATAACTGTAGTAAATTCCAAGTAATGGAATATGGATGAAAATAAAGTTCAAATGCAATAAAGACAAAATGCTGGAATCAGTACCACCTGTACTTTGTTCTTGTGAGCTGAGCTTTATATGAATCTGTTTTCAGTTTTAGCCTTGTGGTGTAACCATACCACCTGTTTCTGATCAACACAAGTAAAGGCAGCTATTTCAGTAGGTGCATGTAATGTAGAAAGAAGACAATCCAGTTTAAGTGGCTCACAAACGTGCATGTGCTTTTCTTTGTCTCCTGGTTGCATGAATCAGCAATTAAAGTCTAATAAGTGTGGTCTGTCTTTGTAAATTGTGTAAAGGATGTCATGCTAAGAGCTTTCGCTGTTTCTTCGCATGACCAATAGATTGTTATTGCCTCTGACAGCTGCCATAACAATCTGGTGTTATACAACAAATGAGTGTGCGCATCTCCCTGAAGTTAGTACTAGCTAGACTTGGGCAAAAGAAATGCTCAAACCAGAAAGAGGTAACCATGTGACATGAAGGGCCAAGTGTCTGTAGGATTATTTTCCAACCACAAACCTAACCATGTGATTTCATTATGTAGTTCCACTTTTTCGTTTTGAAAGTGTACTGATGGGTTAAACCCAAACTCTATGCTTCTGAAAGTCCCTTCCAAAACTTATGTGCAATCTCAGATGCTGCCTGTGTGAAACATCCATGATAGTGTACATGACCCGGGTTCAGACTGAGAAGCTTTGTAGCTAAAACCGGTACTTTGCATCCAAGACTGAACTTTTGAGAAGAATTGGAGAAGGCCTTCATATGTGTTATTAACCTACTGTACTCGCTAATTGACAGTAGAGACTGTCTGTCTTAGATTTCAACCAAAAAGAGAACTTTAATTTAAAAGTAACAATAGTAATAAACTAAATTGACTAGAAACTGAAGTAAATGGTAATACAAAACTGAAATTAAGAATAAATAGTGATAAACCATATTTTTGTCACCTTTTTAGAATGAAGATTGAGTTTAAAGTGCTTCACAAAATATCCTGAGAAAAATAAACCCATTAAGACATAGCTGAGAGGTTACAGTATAGGCACACAAAACGCATTTAAATAGAATAGAACAAAATAAAAAGCAAAAATACAAGAAAACAGTTTAAGTATACCAGGCTTAAAAGGTTGAAATAAACTAACCCTTAACCTCTTTTTACTAGATTTAATTTTACTATGTGTACATGAAGTGCAGTCATGTGTGGTGATCTGAGAAAGACATTTAAAAGCTACTGTATGAAGGTGGTAAACCAATAAAAGCCTTGTTTAATTAGCAGTTTACATTTTTAAAAGCCCTAAGAGTTTCACTGTCATGCTCTGCTGTACTAAGAATTAACCAACAATTGTGACAATTATTTATTAATTTTTTAACTTGTAAAAAATGAATTTTCTGGTTCCAGCTTTTAAAAATGTGAATGGCTGCTTTTCTCTCTTTTTATATTGTGGTTTGGAGTGTTGATCAGACAAAACAAACACTGATTGATTGCTTTTTATTCCTAGTTTTTACTTTAAAGCACTGTGTAACTCTGAAATGAAATTGTTGTCGTTATTATTGTTGTTATAGTTATCATTATAATTGTTGTTTTGAGTATTAGTATTATTATTAGTACTACTATAATAGTAGTAGCTTGGGCTGAAAAAAAAAAAAAAAAAAAATTTAGATTCCCATTTTTTACTTTCATCTCACCCTCATAAACCAGACAATTAATAAAACAGATTGATAGTGATAATAGTCCTTATGTAGAACATTGCGTTTAAAACTCATCACACATTTGTTTGTAGTTTTCAACTGATTCATCCAGCCTCAACATCAGTTTTTGATTGCTCTTGCCCCATCTGATCATCAGTGAAACCTGCTGCAAGTTGTCTAGTTGAGATGAAAATCAGCTGACTTTTGGTTATCCTTGGCTCACTGTTTGCTGACCCTGTATTGAAACATTTACTACACACACATACTGTACATATAAGTCAGTCCCACTTCATATTAGGGTTGCAACTAACAATTACTTTCATGATCAATTAATTGTTTGGTCTAAAAGATGTTAAAAAATAGCAAAATATTGTCAGTTTACTATTATAGAGACAAGTGTAACATCCTATCGTTTAAGAATATGGTACCATAAAACATTTGGCATTTTTGCTTAAAAAATGACAAACAATTTATCCGATTTATCAAAATAGTTTCAGATTAATTTTCTGTCAATCAGCTGTTCAATTAATCAGCTGATTGTTGCAGCTCTACTTCATGCTCCCACTGTGCTGAGGTAGCCTGCTGTTCCTGTGACTGTGCTGTTGAGACAAACTCTCTTATCTCCATTCAGCTTTGCTCCACTGACAGGAAGCTGACCAATGTAAACATGACCTTGCAGCCATTTTACAGTCTCCCCTTCGTTCGCCCCTGGTGAAATTTGAACCACTCATGTGTAACCTTTCATGTAAAGTGTCGCCTGCAGTCTCTCAAGAGCAGAGTTTTAGGCAAATATTTTTAACATAACATTATTTTTATTTCTTTAATTTATATTGTCTTTTATTTCTGGGTTCAAATTGTTTCACAGCAGTTTTGAAATTACTTTACTTTAATGTGTGATTGACATGTTATTTTTCAGTCAAACTTGAAATGATGGCTGTATACTTATTTCTAATTAATGGATCGTCAAGCAACTTGATTCAAGTGAACATGAGAGGATTTTTTTTTTTTTTTTTTTTTTTTTTTTTTTAATGCTTAGCACATTGCAGATTACTGCAATGTGCTAAGCATTGCAATGTGCTAATTACCACCAAAAAAAACAAACTGGGTGTGATAAACAAGATTTACTGCAGGTTGTTACAGTTCAGTGGTAAGCATTTTCTATTTTGCAGGTCTCAACTTTTTATTTATTTATTTTTTTTATTTTTTAATTACTTGTGAACTGACAATGTCTATCACTTACAAAAAGTGGAACATACGTTTTACTTTTACAGTCTGTTTGTCAGCATGTTAACATTGCTGAATTTATGCCTACTCCTCGCTGGTGTAAATATACATGTGCAGAAATTGAGTACAGTTGTAATGCTATTAATTTGATTATTGTGTTGAATCAACGTAATTTTGCTTCTTCAGTGTTTTGCACGGGTAAACAAAGTTTTTTGATTTTTGGCTAGACCGCAACAGCGGGGCCAGCCCTATAAATGCGATGTTGCTGAGTGAGTGAGTGAGTGATCAAGTTACACCATTGGTCAGCTGAATTCCGCTCAACTGAGTGCTGAGTTACACCATTGGTTGGCTGGCCAAGTGCTGGAGTTTCCCCATTGGCCATTGCTCTTTCAAAATGAATTGGCACAAACAGTTTCTATTGCGTTATCAGGGGTGCTTTTACAGGCAGTGTTGCCAACTTAGCGCATTTGTTGCTAGATTTCCGACTTTCGGATCCCTTAAGCGACTTTTCTTCACAAAAGCGTTAGCGACACATCTAGCGACTTTTTAGACAAACCTTAACTACTTTACGTAGAAGAGAGTTGCCAGTTTTGCCCTGCAAGCGCGAGGTCGGACTTTCCCTCCACAGGCACGCCTCTCTCTGCATCTCATTCAGTTGACCTCATGCAGCTGACACAGACATGATTGAGCTTCTAACTTTCTCTCTGAGTGATCATTTTACAGGTAAATATAGCTGAAATCCCAGCATAGCCATTCTCTTATAATGTGTCTGGTGATTCTGTGAGACGATGTCGCGGTTATAAAATCAGGATTTTAGCAATGCAGAGCAGCCACTTGGAAAATGGCTTGGAAGTGGCTGCTGGTTAACATGTGGTCTAAATGGGGTGCGTTTCAGTCACTATTTAATGTTGTTCTGTTGTCTGACAGCAGAAACAGAAAAACACGAAAAAAATAAATTAATGAGAACAGCTTTATTGGGAATTCAGCTGTATTAAATTACTGTATATGTGAGCACAGAGAGTAGGAGAGAAGCAAACAGATAAAAGGCAGTCCAGCCACAAACTAGGTTTTGGCAAAGTCTTGTTTAATTATTGGGCTGAGGCTGATTAGCAATTTTGTCAGTTCATGTTGGTACTCCTCTGGCTCATACAGCTGTGGAAATTTTTATCACGGTACACCATGGTTAACTTGGCATCATAACATCCTGAGCATGTGGATTTGTTTTTGTCTGAGGATCTTTGTAATCGAAATGGCCCTTCATTCATAGCGTTTTTCTTTTCCATCATAAAATTGTTTTTTCTACTTTTATAGATAAGTTAAAAAAATATATAGATAGTTTTTCATAGTTGAAGTATTACATTATAAAACAGAAATTATAGGAGCAAGATTGGTTTCAGTTGTTTGAAGCTTTGCAAATGCCAACAGGGTATGACCTTTTGGTTAACACTGTTTACCTGCATAAAATGCAACAGGTTTTACCACATTCACTAGGAAATCACTGTGTAAATTATCTTTTTTTTTTTTTTTAACTGAACATCTGTTTTAACAAATGCCCATTCGGATTTGGCTCAAAGCAAACTTAGACCATGCAGACATTTTACAGTCTCCCCTTCGTTCGCACCCCATGGTGAAGTATGAACCACTCACGTGTGTCCTGTCATGTAAAGTGTTGCCTGCTGTCACACAAGAGCAGAGCTGTAGGCAAGCATTTTTAAGATTATTTCAATTGCGTCACACATTACAAATTACTGCCAGGAATCACCACAGGAATTCATTTTTTTTTTTTTTTTTTTTTTTTTAAATTACTTGTGAACTGACAATGTCAATATTAATTTAAACAAGTGGAACATACGTTTTAATATTACAGCCTTTAGCCTTTTATTGATTTAAATGTTTATCAGCTTGTTTAACATTGCTGAAATAATGTGTACTCTTCGCTGGCTTAAATGTACACGTTCTACAGTTGTAATGCTATTAATTTGATTATTATTATTATTATTAGAGCAGCGTTTAATATTTATTTTACCAAGACATCCACTGTGTCTTCTTGTTATTGTAAGATGATACAATTTTGACTCATTAAACACACAAAGGACTAATCAGTTTTTTGTATACTGTAACTGAGACTCAAACCTCTGTAATCCAGAAACTGTATAAGGCTCCATAATGGTGCTGTCAAACTGGGCCAAAAGTGACGTTCGATTATTCCCTCTAAAAAAAAAAAAAAAAAAACTAAAAAAAGAGATGTGCATGCATACAACTTTATCTCGAGGTTCTTGGCATTTTGCCGTCTACTGACCAAAATCCATAGTATTTCCAAACAGGGCTTTTTAGATTTCTCGGACTGCAAATCACACTCTCTGCAGCCGAGTAAGGTTGAGAACTCTCTGCCATCATTACCACACGGTTGTTGTTGAATTAGTCGCTCCTTTCAGCTTGACCTACATTTCGTTTTCAGTCAGTGAAAGTGATGCTTTGTGACTCGTGTCTGTCATGCAGTGCATTCTGTACAGCGGCCCAGGCCCACGGGAGAACTTGTGAGGCAGTAGTGTTTTTTTTTTCATTTTATTTATTTATTTATTTATTTTTATTTTTTTCACAATTCAGTAATATAATCGAAATTAGAATATGTATTGACAGTGCTACTCCTTAAGAAACTGAATAAATAATGAAAAGGGGGGAAAACTATAGGCTTCCATGGCTTCCAATGCTAAGAAATGATGTGAGAGAGCAGGTCTCTGTCATGGCACAGGAATATGAGATTACTGTCAAGTTTTGCCAGTTGTATCTCTAGTCACGGTCTAAATTCTTTGGGTTGCTGTGAAGGGATTGTTTGCAGGATAGTTTAAAAATGATGTGAGATCTTTTTTTACAAAAACAGGTTAGTACACATTGGCTTTTTTTGAGAAATAATGAACACTACATATACATGTAGGGTACACGTGAGTGGTTCATATTTCACCATGAGGGGCGAACGAAGGGGAGACTGTAAAACGTCTGCATGGTCTAAGTTTGCTTTGAGCCAATCTGAATGGGCATGTGTTAAAACAGGTGTTCAGTTAAAAAATGATAATTTACCAAGTGATTGACAGTACATATACTGTATCAAGCAAGTCTAGTTGCCTTCGCATTGCACTCGCAGAATACCATGACCTGTCTGTCTTACCTCCATTGTAAAATGAATATCTTTGGGTTGTTTTTGACTGTTGGTTAGACAAAACAAGCACAATGAAGATGTCACCTTGGCTCTGAGAAATTGTGATGGGCATTTTTTCCCCAATTTTTTGCCATTTTGTACAAAATTAATAGAGAAATTAATTGGCAGGTTAAATGAAGCTGTAGTATTAAGATGAAGTTTCATATTGGGAATCCAATCCATGACAAAGTTCTCTGACTGAAACGTAGCATTATCAGTGGAAGTAGCTCCACTGACAGTCTGGGGGAAAAATCCTCAAATGTGTAAGTTTTCACGACCCCAGATGGTTATTCTTGAAGGACTCTGTAATGAACCCAATACTCTCACAGAACATCACTCCAATCCTGCTGCAGGCTTAACATAGTCCAGACTTTATGACTGAACTACAGACAACATCTGGAAGGGATGAAGTTGATACTCACACCTATTAACGCTCCCGCATAAACTTAGTACTAGAATTGAAACCGCCAACGCTAACATCCTGGTGTGAAGGCCCACACACAAGGCAGCACAAGCCCGCACAGGATCCACAGATCATGTTACCATGGTTATGGATTCAGGTGGTAACTCTGTCCCATAGCCTGTGTATTCTCGGATGAGATAAAATTACCACCACAATTGTCTTTGTTCCTCCTCGCTCTCGTTTTCTTCTCAGCCTTTTTTCTATTTAATTGTTTTTCTTTTGCTTTCTCTGATGGCCTCTCACACATAAACACACACCTCTCCTGCTTTTATCCTTTTTTATGTCTTGTCTTTTACATAATGTGAAAAGTTATGTTTATGAAACTGCAGATTCCTCTCTTACATAATCACATAAACTCACTTTCAGTTCTCTCTTCTCTCGCTCCAGTTCCCTGTCTCTCCCTTTTTTTATCCTGGTTGTCCAATATTTTGTTGTGCGCGTGTGTGGACGGGTTCCCAGTCAACGCCAACAGACAGAAAACACAGCGATGAGACGAGGAGAGTATTTTCTGTCTCTTGGGCAGTGGAAAATGTCATTTTAGGATGTCATGCTACAGTAGCATGGCTCTTCTAGTGATAGCACATGCCTCATCAAACCTTAAGTTACCCAAAGGGTGCTCGGATACTTTCTGTCTCACTTCATATCTCACAACTGACTCACAGGACTGAGAGAGCCAAAGGCTGGGCAGCACTCAGGTCAATTATTTGCTGAATGCAGCAGTCACTGGTCAGAAAATGACATGTAGGGCGAAATACTGACTTTCTATTGATTTTTTTTTTTTTTTTTTTTTTTTTTTAAATTGATTTTTATTATTTTTTTTGTCATCATGTGGCATTGTTAAAGGATAATTCTGGTTTATTTTGATGTGTAGAGCTGCAATGTTAGTTTATTGGGCAAAAATGCCAAAGATCCTTTAGTTGCAGCTTCTCCAGTGCTTTTTTTTCTGTTTTTATATCATTGTGAACTTAATATCTTTGCTTTAGACTATTGATCGGAAAAAAAAAACCTTTTTGAAGACATCAACGAGGGATCTGGGAAAATGGGATGGGCAATTTTCACTCGACCAAATGATTGAGAAAATAATGGAGAAAATGGTTTGTGGTCTGTGAAATTGGCTTCATTGATTATGAAAATAATCATTAGATGCAGCTCTAATGACATTGGTTTTATTTTTGTAGTTTTTGCCATCATTTTGATTACATTGTACTTGTCAGATGTTATAATTAGGGAACAAAATTGGTAAAAAGAAGTTAGATGGGGCAAGAAATATGTGCATTCAGCCAATACAGCACAATGTAATCAACCCTACATTTTAATCAGATTATCTAAACCAATTTATTTGGTCTTACATCCAGAAGCGAGGAAAATGTTGGTAATAATCCCTCATTGAACAGGAAAATTGGATGCTCCAATCATGGTAATTCCTTTTTTGTAAAGTGTTTTTCCCCCATTTTGATTTCTCCCATTCTTCAGTATTTTTATTTTTGTTTTGTATTTTTGTTTTAAATACCCATTAGCAACAACAGTAGCTACTTTTTCTGGGCTTCATATTTAGAACACTCCAGTAAAAAAAATGTAATCATAATTTAATTAGAGCTGCAGCAATTAGTCGTTTAATCGATTATTCAATCAACAGAAAATTAATCCGCAACGGTTTTGATAAGGGTTTTGATAAGGGTTTTCTTATTTTTCTCGTCATACTTGATGCCCTCAAAGAGAGAAGACTGGCCAGAAACCCTCAGTTAATTTGGTCTAAAACTTGTATGATCCATCTGACTGCTCATGTTTCTTGCCCAGTGGATTTCCTTTTCACAATATTGCTGCATTTATAGATCTTGACTTGATGACTACAATGTTATATTGATTACGATGTCCAAAACTACAAAAATAAAACCCAAGACGTAATAAAGCAAAATTATCCTTATAAAGGTGTGAGTGTTGAGGAGTTTTGCCCTCATGGCCAGAATCCCATGAACATTTACGTACTGCTTTTTTTTTTTTTTTTTTTTTTTTGGTCTGTGTGTAAGTTGAAAATACAGGAATGTTTTGCCGGACTCTGCTCTTTTCGTAAATACTTATCAAAGGCTATTTTTTAATTATTAGCATGACTGGGACTTTTGACAGGGTCTGGCTTTATTATGTCTCTTTATTCCTAAAATTACATGCACCCTCTATAGGTCACACTAATAACTTTTGCTTGTGATTAAATGCTGTCTGTCAAATTAACTTATGTCTCACCTCCCTCCTCCTCCTCCCTATCCTTTACCCTTCTGCCTCTCTCCTCTCTGCCTCCTTCCCCTCCTCTTCTTCTCCTTCCTTTCTTTCCTCTTGTCGTCTTCTTCTTCTACCTCCTCCTTTCCCTCTCTCTTGCCCCTTCCACACAGATGCTCCCAGCCGCCCAGCTTGGCAAGAGTGATGGGATGTGTCACCTAGGTATTACACCTATCCCAACATTTTTACACTGCAAGCAGGGAGACTGTCTGGATGGGAAAGGATATTCTATCTTGGGATTAAATTTTAAAAACACAAAAAAAATCAGAAAAGAGATGTGACTTTGAAGAAAGGTGTTGACAAGGCACAGTACAGGTGATGCCAGGTAGGCACCTGTTGATAAGACGGTTAGCTTCTGTTTCTGATATACAGGGTTATGCAAAAGTAAAGCACCAAGTGGCACAAAATAGATTTACAGCCGGTAGTTTCAGTAAAGATATGTGCACTTACTACTATTCATGGCTTACTAATTTGAGGAACATATTTAATTGCCATATTTCTTTTTAAGTATTTTGGGCGGCTATTTTCATTGCCTTTTATAGTTAGTGGACAGGAGAGAGCTGACAGGAGATGAGAGGAGAGATGGGCAGGATGCAACAAAATTCTCCACCTGTACTCGAAGTTGGCATTTGTGATAATATGGTCAGTGTTTTAAGGGCCAAAGCTATTAGGATGCCCCTATTGCAATTATTTTGGGTAAA
Organism: Xiphias gladius; assembly: GCF_016859285.1. Taxonomy (NCBI): domain Eukaryota; kingdom Metazoa; phylum Chordata; class Actinopteri; order Istiophoriformes; family Xiphiidae; genus Xiphias; species Xiphias gladius. The sequence continues at coordinate 9,354,615 of NC_053418.1, read as the reverse complement.
TTAATCTCCAGGCCTGTATTGGTGGGCTCACTTGCTAAAGACTAAACTCAACTTTTTTACAACTTAAGAAGTTGTTAAAAATGTAAGTAATACTCAAAATTACAGCTCTTGTAGTTTGAGAATTGCTCTTTCAAATCACGATTTTGATATTAAAAAATCGATTAATCGTTTGCATTTTTAAAAAGAATTAAGGGATTTTTTTTATGTATATTGTATATATTAATGTCTTAGTTTTCGGCCAATATACCGGAAATTAAATTAAAATTTGTAAACACAAGCACTCCACAAGAAGTGGATATCTATTGAGTTTTTAAAATTTTCCAAAGGCACAAACAAAAAAGAGCGAATCATCAGAGTATGAAAAGCAAAAAGCACACTCCTATCATCACCATCTAGACACACAATGAAAAATTGGGAGTGGAGGAAAGTTAAAAACACAAACTAGCAAGTGTATAGTTAATTAGTTTTAGTCCTGTAATATACAGATAGATAGAGTTGGTTTGCTAACTTCATTTCTATGTAATGAATGAAATGACCTTTAAATAATGAAACAGCTTTGGATTGAAGTCCAGTGGAACGAAGGAAACTGGATCCTTAGTTGCTTTTCAGCAAGTTCACTCTTCACCCATTTGTAAGATTATTTATTTAGAGGCTTCGGTAAATATTTAAAATTATTACCTCAGCGATCCAGTATAACTGTCTTTTGTGTCGCAAAACCACTTCATGAAAGGAAAATCGTGTCAGTGGACCCTGATGATCTAGTACAGTGTTTGTGTGGGTGATGCAGTTTCATTTACAGTGGGACATGGTTCAGTAGTTGGCTAATGCAGCTGTCTCAATTAAGAACATGCTCAAAGATCAAAGCACTGTAATTTTGAAATGTGAAAATGTAAAGCGAACATCCTTGCAGTCTGGTTTATTCTAGACGGAGGTCCAGAGACGTCACCCGAGCTTGAGTCATCCACTGACTGTGATTGTCTTTTATAGAATAATATTTATTCTTTTCACATATTATGCACCAAACAATTCTGAATTTTTTTTTATTTTTTATTTATTTATTTTTTTGTCAGATTAGTTGGTTTGTTAGTTCAGCTTTATTTAACCAGGAAGTCTCATTTAGATGTCTTTTACAAGAGAGACCCGAGCCTGTATTTATCACACTGCTAAAAGTAAAATTTTGGACTTGAGTGAGACAACAGTAAAAATCCTTCAATTTTACTCCTACTCGTAAACTTATGAATAAAAACTACGTATCAAACTTCTTTTGAATTAGAAGTTTCAGAGCTCCTAAAAGTCTTTTAAATTGGTTAAGATTAGATCCTAAATGACTGCAGTACAGAATCTGAGCTAAGCTTACTTCTGTTTTCTTTTGAAATAATAATTTAAGCAGTATAGCCAAGATTAGAATAGTTTGTCTATAATTTGCATTTGATCATATGATAGGATATTACACCACTTTCTAGCATCAATTCAATTTGCAGTCACTCAGCATCTTCACTCTCTGCACTTGTAAGTGCTCCTCCTTTTATTATGATTTCCCTGATGCTCCTCATCTACCGGCAGCAGAATTTTGTTTCTGTTTCAGCCAGTTTCCTATTATTTCATCCCTATTTATGTATTCACTCATTATAAATTTGTTAGATTGGTGTTCAATTCTCAGGCTAATTATTCAAGGAGATTCAAAGATTTCAAACAAATAAAACACACTTTTTAAAAGATGCTGTTCTGCAAGAACAGATATATATATATATATATATATATATATATATATATATATATATATATATATATATATAGATAGATAGATATAGAGATAGATAGATAGATAGATAGATATAAAAAAAACACTGAATAAACTGTAATGAATTCATTAAAATGTACAATACAGCAGATGTAGGATCAGTCTAAATCAGTTTGGCTGTTCCTTCTCCGAGCATGTGGTCATTTGAGAGCTGCTCTTAAAAGTGACTTCTGCACTTCGCTGTAACTAAGTCATTGATGAATGTGTTTTTTATTGCTCACACTCAGCAAAGAACTTCTTAACTCTGAAACTGGTACTTTAATGGCACTAAGATCAAAATGCACACACAACATCACAACATGACAATTCAGTCACACAAAGCTGTCGTCACACACGTTATTAAAATGGTCACAAATATTACTCATAATATGGGCTAGTACTACAATTCCTTCGGACAGAGGAACGAGTGTCTGTAATTTCAGTTTGTTTTGCTGTTCTTTCCTTCAGAAAGTCTTATTTTAGAATAAGCGCTCTCAGTGTAGCTATTTTTTAAATAGTTTGAACCCACCTCTATGAGGGGAAAAAAGTTTCCGAGCAGTTTGAGTTCAGAGAAGACCAAATGCAGGAATACTTGATCTGCTCACAGCGGACGTATTGTTGTCTTTTTGTTGGCCTTGGCAGGCACCTCGCAAAACTGAGATCACTGGAACTTTTCACTGTCTCATATTTTTGATTTGAATACATTAAGTTAATGATGAATTGAATAGAAGACACTGACTATTCCTAAAATGTTTGTTAGTGTCAGCCAAAAGCCAGGGACGGTATATAGCGACATAGCTGAAGTCCTAATTTCACACAAACAAAAGTGCCACGCCCGTTACAAAAAACTGATAATCCTCTCTCTGCCTCCTTTTTCATTATCTCTAAACTCCAATCATTCTGTTCCTCTTCTTTATCAAAAATGTGTCCATGTTTAGCTCTTTTTTTCCAACTACTTGCATAATCTCACCTCTGTCTTTGCCCACTGCTTTCTTCTTGTGTCTATCAGACAGTGACCTGCTGGCAGCGTGCTTTATTTATTATAGTGTAAAAATTGTTCTCCCCAAGGCGGTTGTTTTTCAATTAATTTGTTGATTTATTTGTTCACAATAGGTGTAGGTCTGCCACAAACAAATATTTTCATTATCAGTTCATTTGCAGATTATTTTCTTGATTAATCGGTTAATTGTTTGGTTTGTGAAATGTCAGTAAAAAAGGGAAGAAATGACAGTTAACATTTTAAAGGCCAAGGTGATGTTTCCAGATTGATAGTTTTCACTAATGGTCCAAGATGCTCGGTTTACTTTGACATAAAACAAAGAAAATAAGCAAATTCACAATTAAGAAGCTAGAACCAGTTAAATCTTGGCAGTTGTGCCTGGAAAATGACTTCACGATTAATCGATTATCAGAATAGCTGTTTCAGCTCAAGACTGGTTAATCCCCTAGTCAAGTTATCAGAGGGAAAAACAGGTGTCCTAAAGTGTTTTTAAAGGGCTTTAATAATGTACTTAGCAAACAAAAAAACCTAAAGTAGCCGAAGAAAGAACTGAAGCGTATTGATAGGAAACTGAAAGGAAAACCAAATCTTGGCATTTGCAAAGCTGTAACCAATATATTGATTTCTCTTTTTACTGGATAAATGCTAAATGGTTACAGTTAACACTCTCTTGTTGCCCAGAATAGAGAGGGAAAAAAACAAAATAAACAGAGACCTGAGCTAAGTCAAGTTTCTAATCAAGAAGAAGTACGGCCTGGCAACCTCTCAGGCTCTCCGCCCTGATCAGACCTTCAAAGTGAAGTCAGGATATTAGAACCCTTAAAGTTATAAATCAAGATATTAATCTCCATCTTTATCTGTCTCTCTTTTTTCCAAGCAGATGAGGCTGTCCTGGACAATGTAATTGGACTGAAGGATTCATCTGCAGTGTTCACACCGGAGCGAGACAGAGGAGGGACAGAGAAAGAAGAAGAGGAGGAGGAGGAGGACATTGAAGACACAAGGATGGGCGTGGGGAAAAACACCACCTCCAAGTCGATGGACGGCAGCAGTGATGGAGGAAAATATGAAGAGGAGAGCAAACACGGCGCAGATTTCTACCCTATTCCGGTACATGACTGTGTCTAATGACCTTTTTACTGTTGTAAAATTTTCCCACAGAGACAAAGCCACAGAAACATCATGAATATGCCTAAAGCAAGCTCATAATGAATGAATGACAAAGACAGGGTTTGGTCAATGTACACGCAACCTTATAATTCCCGTCCTCTTCCTTCTCCTCCTCCTTTCTCTCTCTTTCTGTGACTCGCACGCTCAGATTTGGCATTGCTTTTTGCTTGGAATGTGTTTGTGTGAGTGGATGGCCAGAGCACAGACACAAACTTTCTATTTAATGGCCAGTTGTTGCGTGCTGCTGCGACTCAGTCCGTCCACTTCCGTTGTTTGTCCACCTGGCTCTAGGCCAGCGCTTCATGTAGGTCAAAAGGCAAAATAAAAGCAATGGCAGTTTATTCAGAAGCCCGTTCATAAATCACACACAGACAAAAACCTGTTCACTATTATACTTTTTTCTTTTTTTTTTTTTTTTTTTTAATATAACAGAAATCCATTGGTGGACATTAGGTACATTTTATTTAAGTTCTGCATTTAAGTAATATTTTGAGATACTTGGGGTAAAATGGAACATCAGCATGATTGGTGCGGCATCAGCAATAATGTGGGTGTTGTGCTGGACCATTTTTGGTGAAACTGGTTTACGATCTGGCCCTCACCTGAGGACTGTCTCTTTCTTGTTACTTTCCGAAACTGATGATTCGACATTCACACCCACGTCACGCTGTGATTGGTCAGCTGTGCGAAGGTGGGAGAGGAGCCAGGGATTGTGCTCCTGTCTCTAGCATGCTTTTTTTTTTTTTTTTTTTCATTTGTTAACACAACTTTTTGTGGCAGTTTTCATTGAACTACCGACAACAACACCATGAATGTCTGTCTGGAGAAAATGTCTGATAATGTGCACCGTTATCCCCATATTAAAATTATATCACGTCTCCCACCTCTCTGCGACAGCTGGCTTTTCACTCCGCTTTCCAGTGTGGCTGTTCAGAACAGCTATAAGCACTTTTGATTTCTGATGTGGTCTGACAGCACCTCTTAAAAGGTAGTTCTGAGAAACCATAAACTTGCTTCCAGTGCAAACAGGCCCTGGATAAGCAACAAAAAATGGATGGATGGATGGACTTTTACTTTAATTGAATATTTAGATTTTGTGCTGCTTTATAGCTGCATGCCACTACATTAAAGAATTCTACTTTTTCCGCCGCTACATTTATTTATTCTACTTTGCAGATTAAAATTTTAAATATAGAAAATATAATTGGTTTAGAAAGTATGAAGCAATGTTATGGATTTATCTATCCGACCGTATATAAAGCAGTTGGAATTGGCTCCGCCTGGCCCAAATGCGACAATAAAATTCTGCTTTGACATTATTGCATCAATAATAATGATCCCAAACTCTCTGAACAGGAACAATCTGCATAAAGAATACTTCTACTTTCAATACATTAAGTACATTCTGCTAATAAAACTTACTTAACGCGACTGTAATCAATATTTTTATGTTAAAAATCGCTCTAATGACTGTGTATTGTGAAAGAGGTGGCTTGTAGTGAGAAACACCCAGCTCTGCAGTTCCCCAACTCATTGTTTTGGTTTTCTGACTCGCGACTTTACTGTTTTCATTAACGCTGAAAATGCGTTGAGCAGTGCTTTCAACAGCGTCATAGACAGGCAGCAATTTTTCAACAAAAATATTGAATGTACCCACTGTATGGCACCTTCCCAGAACAATTTGGCACCCTGACAAAGTTAGCAGCTAGCTGATAAACCCAGTACAGCATTTAGCAGTAAGGAGTTGGTCGAGATCAAAACAGAGCTAAAGAGCCAGTGAACTTACATTCATCTGCTGTCCAGAAACAAGGCTAAAAGTGAATGCTAATGGTGCTGTAAATGCTGGATGTGTTAATAGACAACTGCTCGCACATTCACCATTATCAACTTAGTGTTGTATTTACAGCCTGTTTCCAATACCCCCAAGTGCCCAAACAAATAAGTTAATGCAGGTTTATGTAAAGAATCTGAACACTGCTTCCACCACTGCATCAAACATTCCACAGAGTTGTGAAATTGACCATGAAGCCTGTTGGTTTCCTTTTTGGAAACTAAGGTGACCTTGATCCAGTTTGTTAGAACAATCACGAGGCTTCTCCTATCATTTTCAGAGGCTGTTAAGTAAAACACAAAGGGAAGGAAATACGATACGAAAATAGTTTCCTTTGCAGTTATTTTGTCCCATTGAAGCATTGTGAGGTGATATTTGTCTCCCTGTATAACCCTAAGGTTATACAGGGTGATAAACAGTACAGTTGGTGGATGAGCTTGTTTGCATACTTAATTTCTCTGCATCTTGTCCTTCAGGCACAGAAACATTCAAAAGTATATCGAATTTACATGTAATTTTTAATGGTAATTACCTTCCCTTTGTTGAATAACATGACATGGATACATTCGAGACATACACAGGAAAAGCAGACGCTTCCACACATACTCTGTGGAAGACATTTGTTTGTAAGGCAGCAAGTTTGCATACTGTAGGAAAGACGTGCTCATGTCCAAGCTGACAAATCTGGTTCATTATCATTTTTTTTTTTTCCCCCATGTTTTAGCAAACTGTTTGCCTTATTTGTGTATATGATATTAAAAAATCTAAATCACGTGTGTTTAGGTGGTGGTAAACGGAGTGGGCGGCGCCACTGGAGACCAGGATACTGAGAATACAGAGCTGATGGCCATCTACACAAAAGATAATCAAGGAGCAGAAAAGGTAACTCAAGAGAAAACATGCATTAATGAAACACACTCCTCATGTGCTTTACTAGTCATCCAAAATACTAGTTTACTACCAAATTAGCTGCTGTCTAAGCAGACTGACTCACAGTCATGTGGCTCAAAAAGCTTAGTCATACAGTTACAGGCTCATATCTGCACTTTACACTGTAATTTTTTTAAATCATAGTCAGCATCATGGTTTGAATGACTTTACCTTTCCTCCCTTGCCTCTTATCTACACCCTATGAATTTATAATCCTTAAGATTTCAGCAGTGGTAATCATAAATTTTATCTCAGTATAGTAGCAAGACCAAAAAATACACTGTTAAAGTCCTGCCTTCAAAATTTGGCTCAAGTTGGGCAGAATGACCCATTTTCAAAGTTTTATATTATATACTGTATGTATCGTATTATTTGGAATATTATTACCGATACATTAACACAAGCACTATTTTAAGACTGCCACTACCAATACAAACTACCATATAGTCAATGGCTAGAAATGGTGATTGCAGTTGCTACTTTTTAATTTTTTTTCTTTTGCCTCGTTTTTTTTGTGTCACTTCTGTTTCTTCATATACTTGTTCTAAAAGTACAAAAAAAAAAAAAAAAATCCAGATTATTGCTGAACATCTTTACAGGGCAAGAATGTGGGTTTCAATCTGTTAAATCAAGTAAAAAAAAAAAACATTAGAGGAAAAAAGAAATGGCTATTGCAGGAAAAAAATGCCGACCATGAACAGTATCAAAAATGACGTTTGACTTCAAGAAAAAGGCCAAATCATTTCTAAATTAAATTTTTGTCACTATTTGCTATGATTTCAATATAACAAAAACATTTGATGTTGACCACAGGAGATTCCTGAATTCTGCTCATCAAATAAAATTGCTGGAGAACTCAGTTTTACTCAGGTTTATGTTTCACTATTTACCTGTTTCCTCATATTTATATTAAAAAAAAAAAAAAAAAAAGCAAACTAGTTTCCACTGCAACTAGTGCACACAAGTGCTGATGAAACAGAGTAAAAGTCTGACTAATCTTATTGTCTCAGTGTTAACCTCCCTCTGTACGCTTCTCGTCATCACTGTGACTTTGTATTTTTCTTTGCTTGGAAAATGAAAGCATGTGTTGTGCTCTTTAACACAGTTTGTCTTTCCCTTTCTTTTTTAATCACACATTGCTTTCTTGCATAAATCCTTTCTCATATCTGCTCAGACATTCTCTTCTCACATCAACATTTGACATGATTTGTTGTCATGTGGAAATTATTTTCCTGTACTTCTGCATAAATAAATTCTTTCAAGAATACAATATTTTGACACTTTCATACAAAACATAGTGCACAGGACAAAGTAAACATGTCAAAGTTATGAATTATTAAGATATCACTCATCCTTTTTCTTTGTGTGTGTGTGTGTGTGTAGAGCTCGATGTCTGAGACGTTGGACAGCACAGACAGCATGGATGCAAGGAGGATGGATATGATCTATACCATTGAGGACACCCCACCCTGGTACCTGTGTGTGTTCTTAGGCTTACAGGTAAATCTTCAGACTGAACTGTTTTGTTTGTGTTTCTTCTTATTTTGTTTGTTTTCAGAAAGCTTCATGGCTGACTTGCAGTGTGTATTATTTGTTATCAGTATATTTTCTATACCTGACTTACAGATGTGTTTAAAGTGGAAATGTCTCACCATATGGCCTTAAAAAAACATGCACCTGCACATGTCCTGGATACACCTACACATATCTCATTCTTTTAATATGGTAGTACTTGTCATCTCAGGGCAGTATTTTTCATTCAACTAGACGCCAGATACAAAAGCAGGACGTTGGTGGTTCAGCACGTGTGACCACAGTGTGTTTGTATCTGACACCTCTCTCTCTGGTCCCCTGTGTGTGTGTGTGTGTGTGTGTGTGTGTGTGTGTGTGTGTGTGTGTGTGTGTGTGTGTGTGTGTGTGTGTGTGTGTGTGTGTGTGTGTGTGTGTGTGTGTCTGCCTTTTCATGAATGTCAAAAAACATAAGCTACCCTCAAAAGTTTGAAATGGTAATCAGATGTAGTTTGGGAATGTCTTAAAGGTTGAAGCTATAGTTTTTGTACTGTGCGGAGTTTCCAATCAGTGTCAAGCTAAGACAAACAATAGACACACACACACACACAGACACTGACTCTGTGGCTTCTTGTCTTTGCAGCACTACTTGACGTGTTTCAGTGGGACAATCGCGGTGCCGTTCCTACTCGCTGAGGCGATGTGCGTCGGATTCGATCAGTGGGCCACCAGTCAGCTCATAGGGACCATCTTCTTCTGTGTCGGGATCACCACCCTGCTACAGACCACACTGGGCTGCAGGTGCATGCACGCACGCACGCACACACACACACACACACACACACACAAAAACAGTTTCGCATAGACGTATGGAAATTCCGTCTTGAATACAGATGTACTCCTGTAGATGTTCTGTGGCTTTGTGCCTTCACACAAACGGTAAACTGCAACTTCTCTATGGGTTGTACTTTCGCTTCCTCACATCCACTCATTTTCAGGATATCTGCAGATCTTCGAAAAGTCTTAAACATTGAATTCTGTTCTCTGGGAAAAGGCTATAGGTGATTAAAAAGTCTTAAATTTCGTTGACAAAGGTTTGACTATTTTTTCTTCTTGCCTGCTGTAGACAGTAACATTAGTTAAAACTTTTAGCTGTCAGTAGAAAAAGTAGCTAGGAAGCTCATCGACTCGTAATGAGTTAATTTTAGCAAAGACTTAAATTAACAAGATAATTATTTTTTGTATTGGTTAAGCAATCCATCAGTTTTCTGCTGTTTATCTGGCTCCAGACAGCGATGGATTGTGAAACAATGGGCCCCTGGGCATAGATGAATGAAAGGCCCCAAATCCTCCTATAAAGGACACCCAGACTGAAAGAGACACAAAATAACTACAAAACACACTCTTTGTGGTCATTTTGTGTCTCTTTGGGATAGTTTTGCATGTCTTTGTAGTCATTTAACTGAGCTCTGTGACTTTAAAACAAGAAATATTAACAGTCACTTCATGAAGAGGCTCTGTGCCCCATAGACCTGTTCTGTAATCCATAGATCCAGGTCATGTTAATTGATTTATTATATCAATAGGAATTATTGTTACATGTGGCTGTGGAGTACTGACAAAAATGTGACTATATGTGATTCATGTGTTAAAAAAAAAAAAAAAAATATCATGCGCCTATAAACCATCGTAGGTCTTATTGTTTTCTGTCATTCTCAGACCAGGATAACAGTGAAAAAAGTATTGAGTTCTATGAAATATTAAGAGTCTTAAATATAATTTGGTGGACCCGGCAAAGACTTTCTTCCCCTTTCTTTCTCGTCATGCAATACCACTTAAAGACAAAGGCCATTGTCAACAGGACATTTGTCATTCTCCACCCTTCCCCTTCATGTCACTCTGGAGTGGGTTTAAGTGTGTGTTTGCACGCATTTAAGTGGATGCTTACACATCCTTTTTTTTTTGTTATGGTACTTTCCCAGAACTGCAAAAAAGTCGGTTTTAAATATGAGTTTGCATTAAGCGTACCTCGCAGTCAAATAGAGCCAGCATATAGTATAGTTATGACTTTCTAAAAGAGATTTTTATTCTCGTTTTTTTTCATATTACTGCAGTTGTCAGCTGCTCTTTTTTTTAGCGTAGAAGTCAGCTTCCCAGAAGTAGATTGTAATTTCTCATCTGAGACTACAGAACAGCAGCTAAAGAAATTCCAGAAACTAAAAACATGGGGCATTTTTACTGCATGTCAGAGGAGTGAGCTACATGTGGTTAAAGTATTGCATCACTTCTAGGCAAGCAGTGTGAATTACACCAAGGCTACAGTCGATTAAAACACACAGATATGACTTTGTCGGTGGCCTATTAACCAAGAGGAAAGTGCCTGCTTTCAGTCATATCAGTATGCACATATCAGCAGTACCTCATTTGACCCAGTTTCTCCCACATTTATCACATTCTGTAAATCAGAGACACCTTATTAGCACCTCATGCCACACCGCTGCCTGCTTACACACACATTCCGCCTTCCTCCTCATGTCTTTTTTTTTTTTTTTCTTCTTCCTCTCTGTCCACGCCGTACCTCGATGTGCTCAGTCTTCCTCATGCGTTGATTTGTTATCTGAAATCTGTTCATCTCTGCAGTTCACCACCTTTTGTTTTCAGTTTAATCTTATTCTTACACATTCATAATGTTGATCGCGCATATTGTTATCCGGTTTGTGTGTGTTTCGTAATCAGTGATTCACCTGCTTCATCCCTGAGAGATTTATCAGTCCAATCATTCGCCAATAAAATAACAACTGCGGCCATGGATATTATCCCGTATATTGGACTGGTGTTTTAATGAAACTCAAGTCATGTTGGCATGAGGTGTTATTTTTCTTTCATAAAAGAAGAGCAGTGCAGTGAGGTAAACTCGCTGTTTCCATTTTTGTAATAAACCTTTATCTTTTGATCACAGTGTGGCAGATTCTCAGTGCTGCAGCTGCCATAACACCTCATTCAGACAAATCCAGACAGACACAGTCACTCGCTGTTCTTTTTGACACTAACTCGATGGCCTTGACTGATGCCTCAATGAAAATAGTGTGCAACACCATCCTGTCTACTTGTATGTTTTCTTACTGAAACACTGAGTGTGAAGCTCAGAGAAACCTTTCTTTAATATGTGGTGGTAAAAAAAAGTGAGCCACCCGTGGAAAAGGCCTCTAACTCAGTAGGACTGATTGATTGAAGATCCCCATGAGGAAAAAATGCCATGCTCAAAGTGTTATCATTCATTTAATGTCAAACATAAAAATTCGTTATAAACACAGTTTACGGTTTAAATGGTACAATTTGCTGAAAAAACAGATTCAGGAAAACTTGGACATCTGTTTGCCATTTTTATCAGTTCTTCTACATCTTATCGTTCTCAGCAACTTAATCTTTGTTGCCTTTGAACTGTGTTATGCATACAACAAGATTTTCCTTGACTTTGATTTTGGTGACAAATCTGTCACTGTTTTCACCGCTTTGAGGTTAGACCAAACATCAGGGCTCTGGTTTGCCTTCAGGCTTTGGTTAGTGTAAATAAGGAACAAGTCAGGAAACTCAATATCTGGCAACATAAAAACTGTCCAGTTCATCATAAAAATAATTTTCAATTCTGATGGGCTTTACATAACCAAAGCAGGTGCCAGATACGGGCACCTGCACAACAAAAGGATGATCTTAATTTTTATCTTGTGTCGAGTTCTTCAGCCTTTACCTCCACCAATGGCACTGGAGGTACGAGGGCTGTCACGTTTTCAAAAAGTCAAGTTCAGATGAATTCCAACCAACACGTAATTTGCTTGAACTAATTTGAACACAACCCCATATGGCGTATGCTTGCCACCCAGCTGGTAGCACATGAGTCTTCAGATTTGTTGTTGTCGTAGAGTAAGGCAGCTGCTTTTCAGACAGTCTACTAACAACCACCTCATTGTCTGTAATTTTGCCATGTACAATGAACCCAAAATACTTCCACACACGGCTTCTCAGATACTTTGGTTTTGCGATTACCCAGGCAGCACATCTTCGCTCGCTAGTGAATTCCTCCGTTTTTATTTCTTAAGGTTGTTTACTGATCATTACCAATAGAATAGGGCATGCAATAGGTCAAGCTTATAGTGAATCTAAAGGCAAAATACTTCGGTCTGTTGCATTTATAGACTGCAAGTTCATTCAAGTTATTACATTTCAGATATTTAATTTTGTGGCAGCCCAAGGAGGATGATGATCCAAGTGACACTTCATGATCTGATGATCATGAAGTGTCACTTGGAGATCGCCCCAAAGAGACATTATCTGGGTTGCTTTTTCAGACTTGACAAAGCTCCTCCAGAGCCACAGATCTTTAATTTTTAGTAGTAGTTGTCCTCACAATGAGTAATACTCACCCAGTATTAATAAACAATGCTTAAACTGCAACTGGAATATAAATCGTGAAACTTTATATAGACGGATTTTACATTTAGATGTTCTCTAAACATTTGGTAATTTAAAAAAAGCTTAGATGCTTCTTAATTTTTGCCTTGTCCAAACAGCAACAGGGAAATCTTCTTCAGTCAAGCCTATAGACAACTCTGGCAGAGGCTGATGGCTCTCAAGTTAAAATTTAGTCTTTCTCTGTCTCTTACACAGTTCTTACTCACTCTCTGACACAAAGAAAGACACAGCTGAGTCTGGTCTTGGCTTCAACATAAGTGACATTCCTGTCACACCAAAAGCCTAAACTCTCTCAAAGGCAGTGCTGAGCTGAGGAGACACAGACAGTGCCTAGACTGTCTCCTGAGAAATGCCAACAAATGGGAACAGAGGGAGGGACAGGAGGAAAACAGGGGAAAGAGAACGATGATGGGAGGATTACCACCATATTGTAACTACAATGGTCTATACCTGTGTGCGTATATAGAAAATATACCGGATGTCACCTAGAAGTGATTGATGTGCTCATCCCTCCTATTCTTACTGGCCATGAAAAGATTCTTCATAATAAGATGTCAGTGTAAGTGCAGGGGACAAAGTCCACAATATTAGCAAAGACTTAAATTAGATTAACTTTTAAATTCACTAAAGTCTAAAACGAATAACAGGCATTGGACGGAACCCAAATCATTCAGAGTTTATTCAGTGGATGTGTTGCGGTGCGTTAGCGCTAGAGTGGATCAGCTGGAGGGACGCTCTAAACTCTGCACTGCTGTGATTGGTTGTTTCACTGTCAGTCAACTGATGACGCTCTTGGGCGTGTTAGAGTTGACCAGGATCGTCAGCTACACTTAGCTCCCTTAGATGACTAACTCACTTGTGTAGCTTTTTCAATAAAGCCAAAGGCCTAAATGATTGGCCAGTTTCCTGCTCCTGCTTCTTCTCTATAGTGTGTCGTTCTTTTCCCTAATTCTTTCAAGGGTGATTTCAGGGTTCCACGGGACATTTTAATGTCATGATATGTTGAAAGCATATGGAGAATTACATCATAAGAATGTCCTTTTTTTTAAAATATTCCCTTATGATTTCAATCTCAGTTTAAAATTTGTGCAAGGACCGCGCTGAGAGTAGTACACAATATTAACAGGAAGCAACACTGAACTGTCATCAGGGACCTGGGTTCTGACACAAAAGGGGAGTGTTGTCCAACCTTTTCTGTCATCTGAAATGTTGTTGTGTTTTCTCATATGCTGCTGCCTTTCCTGAAATGTGTATTGTACCTCAGTGCCAACGTAGAAGAGAGAGAGAGACAAAAGAACTTGTGCACAGCAGTAAAGCGATGGCAGGAGGGAGATAAATACTGTGTGGTTTGATGAGTCATGGTGACAAGTGAGGTCAATGAGGAAAAAGCACAAATGCATGTACACTCACTCTTTGTAGAGTGTACTTGCATACATATGCGTGTTTGGTAAAGTAGACTGATTGTCTTTTTTTTTTTTTTTTTCAGCAAAGTTTTTCTATTTTCCATACGTTTTACTTAAATTACAGTAGTGTGAAAGTTTTAGGCACAAAAAAAAAAGATGAGGATGCTTCCAAAAATAATGCCATGAATAGTTTTTATTTATCTATTAACTTCATACAAAGTGCAGTAAACAGAAAAACCTAAATCAAATCAATATTTAGTGTGATCACTCTTTAAAACGGCACCAGTTCTCTTTGGTACACTAGCACACAGTTCTTCAAGGTACTTGGCAGGTAGTTTTTTCTAAGTATCTTGGAAAAGTTGCCACAGTTCTCCTGTGGATTTAGGCCTTGTAAGTGTCTTATGTCTCTTCATGTAATCCCAGACAGACTCTGTGAATTTGAGATCAGGGCTTTGTGAAGACCAGACCATATGTTGCAGGACTCCTAGTTCTTGTCTCTGAAAACCGTTCTTTATGACTCTGGCTATGTGTTTGGGTCACTTTTAATGCTGTAGAATGATTTTTGGGACCAATATGACGCCTCTCTGGTAAGGAACTTACCTCCCATCTCTCTCTGATGCCTACAACTTTAAAACATAGAACTGTACAGCCTCAAGCTGCCTAGTATAACCACAAGCTTTCACAGGCGCTCAGCAGTAGCTGGGGAAAAAGTACTGTTTTCATTGTAGCTCAGCAGAAATTTGTGATTGCCGCCCCCCAGTAAATACAGGGAATCAAACTACCTTACTTGAAGTGTCAAGTATAAATTTCTTAAATCTTGAGACAGCTAGTTTCTAAAGTATATTTTCTGTTTAATATTTCTATTAATTTGGCTTTTTAAACACATTGGAAATAACTTTAAAACAACAGCTGTACAAAAGAAGGTGCTTATACACAAATCATACAGTTTTTTTTTTTTTTTTTTTTTTGGTGTATAGCTTTTGGAAAACCACTTTAGTTAAAGACTACTGAATTCACACTGTCTTCAAACCACAAATTTCTTTTAAATAAACAATGTGTAAATCTCAATCTGATCTTTGTTTCATCAGGTTATTTGACCAGAAAAAAGTCCGATTTGGAATTTGGTTTGAAGTCAGAACGCAAGCGAAACTTTTTGATCAAAACAAACGGGTTTACTACAGATTCATAGTGCTTTCTTATGAATGCTCAGTTCCTCTTTCTTTATAAAAATAAATGTCCTCTGTCCCTTTTGCAGCTGATTTACACCTTTTTTTTTATTTCCACCCTTGCCATTTTCACTAATATGACGTATTTACAGTTGATTTATTTATTGATTTATTATCTCATCTGCTCTTAAGATATCCATCTTCTGTCATTACTGCTTGTTACAGTTGTAATTTGTAAAGGTCAGCCATACTGAAGAGCGGTTTATACCGTTGTCCTAATCGCTCATAAAATGGCCATTGCAGAAAATATGAAATGTTTGAGTTCACTAAGTGCATGAGTTGGGTGATAGGAGGTTTGAGTGAAAAGGGAGGAAATCCTGTGTTTAACTGACCTCAGGCCAGGAGGATTCTCACACTCCACAAAGTGAATGATGTTAAAATAAATGGGAATAATAACTAACAAGAAAAGTGATGACAATTGAAGCACTTATCATTGGTGGTTCTACACAGATAATCGCCGTGCTTGCTACTAAATTTTAACAGTCCCTCTGTTGAACATTTGATTGATCATTCAGGCTAACATAATTTCTAAACAATTCTTTTCTTGTGTTTAGGTTGCCTTTGTTCCAGGCCAGTGCTTTTGCCTTCCTCGCACCAGCCAGAGCCATCCTCTCACTGGACAAATGGAAGTGTAATAATACAGGTAACTCCCCTTCTCTTTTGTTTCTCATTCTTCTCTCTTGAGTTATTCAATACAGACATTTCCATGTGATATAACATTGTGATGTAAACTGTGGGTTATTATGTCTTTTTTTACTTTACCCCCAACCGCAACTGCTGTCTGCATCAAAGACAGCATGTAAATAAATGGCCCAAAATGGGAGATTCATGTGTGTCTGATTAATGACTTGAGTTATGATTCACAGAGTGAATTTATTAAGTTCTCTTATTTTAACTCTCATCTCCCTGTTTTTTTGCACAACCTGAAGTTCCAGTATTGAACAGCACAGAGCTCCTCCACACAGAGCACATCTGGCATCCCAGGATACGAGAGGTGAGGCAACAAAATGACAAATGAAAACTCACACAGACTTGAGAGGTGAATAGTAAGGAAACAGGGGCAGGAAGCTTTAGAAAAAAAGAGAGAAAAAAAGGAGATGGCAATACTAGATATATGTTAGACGATTACAAAATTTTGCTCTAAAACATATCCTTGTCGAGGGGGTAGTATGTTTGCAGTAATGAATGAAAGAAGCTGAATTCAAATATTGATGCTTAAGGGCATTTAAATGGCATTGAGCATAGGATGTTATACAATTGACCTTGAATAACATCTTATGCAATTATTGCGCAACTGTTGAATAAGAATTTTTTTTTTTTTTTTTTTTTTTTTTTTAAAGCTAATGTTTGAACAGTTGCACTTTTTAGAAGAATTTTCTTCAGACGCCAAAATAGGAACATCATTGTCTATATGTGGCTGCAGGATATGGCTTTGTGTGACAAGAGCTGTTAATTTGTATGAACCTTTTCCATTTGCGTAAGCCAGTTAAGTAAGGTTTTTTTTTTTGTGTGATGCATGAGTGATAGAAGAGAAAAGGAAGACGGATAAAGACAGGACAAATGGGATTATCAATCAGAAGTATCAAATGAAAACCCGATCACTGGTGATTCTGTAATCCCATCTTCACCAACCATGGTGCAAACAAAATCTCGCTTGTCTTTATTATTGATACATGAATTTAATTTCAGATATTATTTAGCTAAAGATGAGACAAAGGTTGTACAGGATTTCCTCCAGGAAATTGGTTAGCTGAGGTGTTTAATTACTGCCAAGCAAATGTACGATGTGATTGATAAGTGCTGACACATTTTGTCTCATGATCAGTGTAGTTAATATAGGATGGTTCTAACAGTCGCCTCATTCATAAAGTATGTGGCCTTTTTCTGCGTGATTTAGTGCCACTGTTCGTTTTGCCGGAAGCTTAATAACCCTAGTATTATAGTTCATAAAAAACAAGAATTTCTTCTGACGTTAGCAGAAGCAGTTTATTTCAGTTGAAGCGTGGCGCCTCCTTTACGAAATGCTGTGGGAAATCCTGATGTAATTTTGCAAGATGCAAGCATTAATTTAAGTGTTTAATTGAGATGTACTTGCAGTTGCTTCAGTCAACATCATCTTGTGTCCCTCTAAACATGCACCAGTGCCTAATGGACTTGGGTTGTTGATTTCAAAGTGAACATAATTTAAACCTGCAGCAGTGTTTAAGTGGGTAGATCCACAGACTCATTCTAAAGACGTCTTTTTCATTGACTTATTTCCCTTGTTCTGTCAGATCCAGGGGGCTATCATCGTGTCCTCCCTGGTCGAAGTGTGTATCGGAGCACTGGGTCTGCCCGGGATCCTGCTGAAGTACATCGGACCTCTGACCATCACCCCCACCGTAGCCCTCATCGGCCTGTCTGGTTTCCAGGCTGCAGGGGAGAGGGCTGGAAAACACTGGGGCATTGCTATGCTGTAAGTAAAGACTCTCATGCAAAGAAATGTACATTCAGGTGTCAACAAAAACATCTAAAATCTAAAATAATTAAATGTATGTTGGTTATGTTCTGGTGACCGTGATTCAGATGGATCTCTGTCAAAGTGTGTGAGCAGTTTTTTGGCGAGAGAAAGACCTGGGAATAAAGTGAGCACAAAATGAATAGCTGTGGTGAAAACTGCTGCAGGAGTGGTTTGACAGGTTTAGCTATTGTACAAAGATGAGCATTTACACAGTAGGTTGGAGCTCATTCACTTAACTGATTTATGTTGACTGCATCAGCAAAATAAACTTTATAGATATCCTCCTTTTACAGAGAATATTTTTGCAATGAGATGTGCAGATAAGAGGAAGGACAGAAAGAGAGTACTTCTTTTACTCAAAATAATTTACCGGATCATGTAGACTAAAAAAGTAGAGAGGTCCGACTCATAGGCGAAGATCTACTTCAAAGCTGTGATATTCAGGTGATGGGACATCAGTTCCTGCTGTGTCATGGCTGTTTACCCTGTGGCCGGAGGACCTCTTCTCTCTCTCCACAGGGACAGAGGGTATGTACCTGTAATTGCCACTGATTCGCTCCTTCTCAGGCAGTTAGCATAACTGCCTGGCTCTAAAGCCTCTGGGGTCCTAGTCAGATATAAACAGGAGGAACATGTTCATACAGGATTAGTTCCATTACAGGAGAATATACAGTGCATTAAATAATAAGACACCACTCTCTGACTGTGATCCACCAAACTCAGGAGGATTTTCTGTCTGCAGGACTATCTTCTTGGTGCTGCTCTTCTCTCAGTATGCCAGAAACGTTCACTTCCCTCTCCCGATCTACAAAGCCAAGAAAGGCTGGACTTCCTATAGGCTTCAAGTCTTCAAAATGTTTCCTGTAAGTACATAACTTTAAACATAAATGTACATACATAACTCAGCTTTTTGCCTTTTGCACAAACTCTGTCAGGGCTCCACTTCTTGATTCCTTTTTCTTAGTAAATATTCTGGACTCTTCTAAGGATTTGACCTTGGTTTCTTTACAACTATGCCCCCCTGTCTCCACCACAAACTGTGTTACCATCTAAGTCACAAACTACTCAACAGACTAATCTCATTCCTCCGTGGGAGGTTAAGAGGTTTTCCCTTTGCATGCCTCTGTGCAGGGTATAAATCAGTCTTTTCGTGCCCTCTGCTGGTGATATATTAAAAAATAAAACCTCTTAAATTCACATCAAAGTTTCCTACCAGTGTGATTTAAACCTGCCTCCTCAAAAGGCTTCCCATTGCTCTATTGCTTTTTATTGGGTCAGTCTTAACTGTAAAAATGTTAAAGGACGTAATCTTGTTGCAGCCAACATACCATAGCTTTGGAAGATGGCAACACGGTGAAACACTTTTAACCTTCAAAATTTTAAATTTGATAAAATAATAATTCTAATTCAAAGACATATTGAAATGCAAGTTAAAGTCCTTACCTGCTGCAATATTTCAGAGTAAAAACGACATATATGGGCAGGGTGTAGTTCAGAGTACAGAATGGATCACTCAGACCTGGGTTTGGTCTGGTGAATGTAGCGTGTGATATACTGTTAACCTCCACCCAAACCTCCCTCACCTGTGTTTTGACCTTAGACAAAACTTAATATTAATATTTTTTATGATTAATATTCTTATTATCTAATTTTGTTTTATTTTAGCTTTTCATTTTGGCTTTAATGTGAATATCTCATTAGTGTTTTATTTTTTCTTGAACTCAGATCATCATGGCCATCCTGGTGTCATGGCTGTTGTGCTTCATTTTCACTGTAACTGACGTTTTCCCGCCGGAGAAGGACAAGTATGGTTTCTATGCCCGTACAGATGCACGTCAAGGAATCCTCACAGCTGCACCGTGGTTTAAGATCCCATATCCCTGTAAGTGTGTTTATGCGGAGGAAGAGGAAGAAGGAGGTGTTGGATAGGATTGTCGATCTCATGCCTGGTCTCCATTAGCTGGAATCGACCCAGCTGCAGGTAGTGGTAGTGTGGACAGGTTTCATTTGCACTGATTGGTCAGATAACCACGCTGTGTCAGAAACAGAAAATGATGAGCACCATTTCATTGACTTCAAAGTAGAACTGTGGTTTCTTTTGCTTTTATTCAGTCCCGATACATTATATGTGCAGTAGACAGTTTCCTTTGACTTTGACTTCCCCACATCTTACATATTCTGATAGTTGTGAAGAATAATAATCTCAGTGATGTGACAGTTTAAGTTTAGATCAGATTCAGTCTATAAATATATAAATATTAAAAAAAACAATTGTACAGAATAAATCTTTTTAAAGTCAATTTCCTCAAAAAATAAAGTATTTAAAAAGACTTACAGTAATGTAAATTATAAAAATTTTTAGCAAACACTGTCTACAGCAAGTCACTGCTAGCTACAGTAGCTTGGAGGCTCAGTGACTAACAATAGACAAGTGAAAAAGATTTTGGCTAAAACTTCAGTGAACTTAAATTAATTAATCATTTTTCAATTCATTAATTCATCTATCCATTTTCTACCACTTATATGGGTCCAGGTCACATTAATATCATTAATTATATCAGTAGAAGTTGTTGGAATACACTGCTGGCAATTACTGAAAAAAGTGATATAATTTTTAATCATTCTAGGCCGTATTGTTTCTGTGGGGTTTCCATCACTCTTTCATACTTTTGCTGTTTTGATCGTGATACAGGTATTAAATTGCATTCTATGTGGCATTAAAAAGGTCTTAAATTTAACTTGGTGAACCGGCAGAAACCCTGAATAACTAGTGTTGTTTAGTTGTGTAGTTATAGTGGGGGGGGGGTAGCTAGGATACACAACATAAACAAAAGAAAATACAAAAATTCACAGCGATATATCAATAATGTAACTGATATATATACATTATGGACAGAGATCAGTAAATAGTATATACTCGAATGAGTCTGCTTATGCATCATACAGTATAATGTGTTAATAGTTAGGGGAGAGGCAGATAATATTATGGAAATCAAACTAAAAATCCCCACAACAAAGTATAAAGTTCATATAAAAACTGTATGAACCTTGTAAATATGGAACACAGCTAAACCCCTGCCAAAGGCGATAAAGCGCAAAAAAAAAAAAAAAATTTTTAACGATGTTTTCTATTTAAATGAAGCTGTTCCTCACTGTGCTTTTACCTCTACAGTCCAGTGGGGCGTTCCTACTGTAACAGCTGCAGGTGTGATCGGTATGATGAGTGCTGTGGTGGCCAGCATCATCGAGTCAATTGGAGATTACTACGCCTGCGCTCGTCTCTCTTGCGCTCCTCCACCTCCCATCCACGCCATCAACAGGTAAGTCCTCGGTTTCTCGTTTATATTCTCTCTTTCTCGCCAATTACTCCAGTTGTTTGTGAATCATAGCACGGGCAATTAACTGTCTGTCAGATGCTGTAGTTAGGCTTTATTTCCTCTGTCTCTGCAGGGGAATATTTGTGGAGGGTATTTCCTGTGTGCTGGATGGTCTTTTCGGGACAGGAAATGGCTCTACCTCTTCCAGTCCAAATATAGGTGTCCTGGGAATCACAAAGGTAACACGCATCTGTTTTTTCTTTAGTTAGTTTTTTTTCCATTTATAAAGGAGGACTTTATTTTTGCCTTTTGGTTTCCATTCTTCTTTGCATGTACCCATTTAGGTATTGTATTTCTTTTACCAGGATGGTTTAATTGTGCAAATAATTAAGTTTGAGCTCAAACAATAAACTACTTAATTGAGTAGTCAATTGGCAAAAAATTAAACTATTTTGATAATCAATTAATCGTATGTCATATTTTTGAAGCAAAAATGTCAAACGTTTGCTGGTAACAGCATTTTAAACGAGAGGATTTTCTTTTCACTGTTTTTATATCATTTTTAATTGAGTATTTTTTTTGGTTTGGAGCTGTTGGTTGGACAAGATAAGCAATTTGAAGAAGTCACAACGAGCTTTCGTAAATTGTTATGGGCATTTTTCACAATTTTCTAACATTTATAGACAAAATAATTATAATGATGATAATGATTAATCAATCACACCTACCACTGTCTGCCATGAGCAGGAAACCTCCATCATCTTGGTTTATGAAAGGCCTTGTTCATTCAGCCTCTAAGTTAGATGACTGTATATTATAAACTGTTTAATTGAAAATTTGTAAGATCCCCAAAATGATCATCATGTGATATAAAATAGACGGTTTGATCGTTTTGGCCCCTAATATGGCAAACCCTCCACTCTAACATGCAGGATCAGCGTGGGCAGCGCAGGGCTGTAGGGGCTGCATTGGGGTTGAGCCCCACCTCATCAAAACTTTTTATTTCGTCTCTCGTTGACTCACCCTGACTGGTTTCATGTCCTCCAGGTGGGCAGCAGACGTGTGATTCAGTATGGAGCCGCCATGATGCTGCTGCTTGGGCTAGTGGGTAAATTCAGCGCTCTGTTTGCCTCACTGCCGGACCCTGTCCTGGGAGCTCTGTTCTGCACCTTGTTTGGCATGATCACAGCAGTGGGACTGTCAAACCTGCAGTTTGTCGACCTCAACTCCTCCAGGAACCTCTTCGTCCTGGGCTTCTCCATCTTCTTCGGTCTGATGCTGCCCAGCTACCTCAAACAGAACCCGCTGGTCACAGGTGAGTGGAGGGGAGAGATCCCTACACGTATACAAAGTAGGGCTGAACTCAACATGAAGATTCATCTTCACCTTTACCTCAGTAAAGATTAATGGAAAGATTTTTAAACATACCTGTGCAAAAGATTCTCCATCCTTGCAATGGAACTCTTATTTATTATTTGTAGTTAGCAATAAACAGAAGTAACATAAATGGGTTATGAGTCAGTAACTTTTGTTTAACATATTCCGTCGTTAATAACTTGTTTGTGCATTTAAAACGAAAGTAAAATTAGGGTCTGTTTCACATCTTTCTCAACTTTTTGACTATCAAAGAAGTAATACACATTAGATGCGAACCCATATAAAGCTTCCATTATCTCATTCCATCTGCAGGATGTTTTAAGATGTCATTACAAATCCTTGTGTAATTGACTGCTGTCTCTGATCAAGTGTGCCTTTTTTTTGCTGCTTGCTTGTTGGCCATGGACACATCATATTGCTCAAATTTAATCTGGAAGCTGCAATTCCTTTTACTGACATTATTTGCATTTAGCTTTGTCGTAAGTAAACATAATACAGAACAAAACAAAGTGTGTGTACACAACCAAGTTGGCATCTTTTTTTTCCTGTACCACCTTTGTCATCTGTGCTCACCTCCATCTGCAATTCTCTCCAACCTTTGAAAAGTTTTGTTAGTCAAAGTCTTTCATAGTTAATTTCATCACTTAAAACTTAAAACTAAGTGGAACAATGCCGACTCAACTTCCTCTGTATTCTCTGAATAAAAACCAAACAAAGGATTCATGTACACACAGTAACTTGTCGACAACCTGTTCAAGGGAATTAATTTACTGAACATACTAACACAACTGAAATTAGATTGGTAAGAGACTGATAATGTCAGTTTCTATCATTTTTCAGTTCCAGTCCCAATACAAACCACGACATATTTTAGTCAGTTACTAAGTTCCTGTCCCTTTATCTTTCTCAGGCATAATTGAGGTTGACCAAGTGCTGAATGTGCTCCTCACCACTGCCATGTTTGTCGGAGGCTCTGTCGCTTTCATTTTGGACAATACTATTCCTGGTAAGGTGTTTTTAATCCAATGTTTTTCATATTTTCATATATTTTAATTTTTATATTATTCTTTTTTTTTTTTTTTTTTTTTTTTTTTTTTTAAGCACCTTAAAAATGAATTTAAATTGTGCTGTAAAGTTTATGGCTGGATCATACTGTTTGATTGATATGATAGTTTATGTAAAACATTTTAAGGAACGAAGTCTTACTAAAGAGGCTGTGACTGCCAAGCAGGTATAGGTGTACTTATAAAGGCAGAACATGCAGGGGCAGTTACATGATCTCAAGATCACTCTGGGAGAGCTGGAAGAAATGGCCGGGAGAAGGACGTCTAGGCTTAACCTGCTGCTGTTACCTGGACTATTATGAGCGTTAGAGGATCAATGGGCAAACGCAATGATAAGTTATACTTTAGGATGGGTTTACACTTTCAAGAGCTCGTGATTAATCTCGCCTCCCTTTTACTCGTCAGGTTCCCCTGAAGAACGAGGCATCAGGAAGCTGAAACGTGGCTCTGGTCTCAGTGCCGCAGAACTGGAAGGGATGAGATCCTATGACCTGCCGTTTGGAATGGACTTCATCCGCAGATACCCCATCTTCAAGTACCTCCCCATCAGCCCTGCCTTCACAGGCTACCAATGGGGGAGGCTACAGGAAGCCTGCAGGAGCAGAATGGGACATGGAGAAGCAGTGAAGGGAGGAGGAATGGGAGGGGAGGGAGGCACAGCACCAGGGGAGAGTCGGGTATAGCCAGCGGGCCTACATGTGTCTGAATTTGGGGAGCAAGGGATGGTACACTAAGATAAAAGATGGGCGAGTGGAGGACAGAAGCGGTGCAGGATTTGGTATTGTGTGGAAGAAAAGAGAATGTGATGCACCAACCCCACCCCCGTCAGTATGTGTTTTCTATAGTTTGTCAGTCTTTTCCCACTTCCCACTATGCTATTTTAAGCATGCTATAGCAAGTCACAGCATGCTATAAAAGATGTCACTACGCAGAGGATAGTTGGTGTGTGTGTATGTGTGTTCAGTGTGCAGCAAGAGATTACAGCACTTTAAGCCAGAGGGAGACAGATGGATGTCAAACAATCAAAGCTGAGTGTTAGATGATACACTGACTTGCAATCACTACTAGTTTCTACTGCCCATGTCATTTTTTTAAAAACATTTTCTACTGAAAGCACAGTAGATTTGATTATGTCAGTTGAGGATTATGCAAAATTTCTGTTTGGACTCATTTGCCTCTAGACTCATAATGCAAAATACATTAGAGATTCACACATGCACACACACCAATAGCATCACCAAAGCTAGCTTGAGCACAAAAATGCACGTCGGGGGTCATGCAGACTGATGGAAGTGGTTTGTCAGGTGCCCTTAGCCATGCGAAGTGATTGTGAAATTTATTTTTTGCACTATCAGCCTCCTGATTTCAAATCAAGAATGTCACTCCACAGCTCGCTCCCCTATTTCTTGATGAAAACTCCTCAACCATTTAGTAGCACATCACATCCACTCGTTTCTTGCTTAAGAACCTGTAATCTCTCGTTTTTATATAGTACAGAGCTGATACTCGCAAGATCTCCCACGTGATTGGGCAAAAATTCCATAACCTACCAGTTTACATCTCTTTACTGTGTCAGTATTATGCATCATTTACTAACGAGACCAAAAGTCTGGTTTACCTGAACGCACATGCAACTCATTTAACTGTCGAATGGGACTAAACTTGTTTTACTTCAATAAGGAACAAATTTAATTTTCAAGGTTTTTATTTTTATTTGATGACCTTAATTGGCTTATTTCATGTCTCCTCTAATGCACTTATGCACTTACATAATTGAAACAAGCTTTTAATAATGCCTGTACTGCGGTAATGACAGCAGTGAATTTGTAAAAGCTACGGTAATGGCACACAGTAACACAAACATGTGGCCTTGACAAAGAAACTTTGAAACGTTGTGTACATAAATACTCGATATAAAAAGGTAAAATGACAGGACAATTAAATCCTCTATGTAGATCTCCTCTCATAATTTCAAGGAGTTAGTTTTGCTCCATTTTTAGAAGCAATGTGTGTTAACGCAGAGTTTACAAAAGCTGCACCATAAATTATACACCCCTGCCACTATCCAAACCCATGTGGTATTTCCATCATTGTGCTCAGTTAGCCCCAAGAAGGGTGGTGATTTTTGTTTTTGTTTGGATATGGAGTATTCAGATGAAAAAGCAGCAGTTTGAAGAGTTGAATTTTTTTTTTTTTTGTCTTTTTTGCAATTAAACTTTGCTTTTTAAGTAGTCGAGCATACATTCAACACATAAGATTGAAACAGACTAATAAAATAAAAAGAGAGTAGAGGGAAAAAAAATTGCAAATTAAAAACATCCACATTATTCCTGTGACACAGGCTGTAAGACAACACTATTACACTTCATGTTCATCCGTCAAACATACAATTATATGATGCATAGAGAACGGGAATGGGATACTTGAATAGACATCAGTTGAAATTTCTGTCTTTTCTTTGTTCTCTGGATCGACTCACAGACTGTGCATTGTTTGTTTTTTGGTTTTTTTTGCAACAGCCAATAATGACTGTTGCTGATGTCATTAACAATTTTCTCTTATTTAATGGTGCTGATGACTTACATTCCTCCTCTCGTCCTTTGTCACGCGTAACCCTCCCCCTCTTATCTCATTTCAGTTAGGTAACTGCTGATGTTTCTCACTGTTGCAGTCTGTTGTAGTTCAGGATGTGGCAGCACATGTTGGCTGAGTAACAACATTTCAGAGCATCAGCAGCCTGTACCTTATTGACCCAGGTGTGAAGCGCGAGTCTCTAGTTTGACCACACTGTGTGCCTCTGCTGCTCTAAGAGAGAAAAAACAGCAGTTTAAAAAAACACCATACAAGAGTTTGCAACATATATAATCTTGGTAAATGTAGAAATAAAAGTAGCACAAGCAGAAAAATAACATTTAAAAGACAACTGATGAATATTTAGCCCAGCTGAGATTCTGACTAAACCAAAATACTAAAAACTCTTTATTTTCTATTTGTTCCTATTGTTCTATAACCATATACCAAAACTTTTCTTTAGCATTGGCAGTTGCTGTTGGGGAAACTTTAAAAAATTAGTTTGAAATCTTGTCCCAAATTTTTTCACATTTTATCTCCTTTTGTTAAAGCTATTTATTTATTTATGAGAAGAAAGTCAATGTTTAATGATTGCTTGAAGCAGGTTTATTTGTCTCTTGCACAATGTTGAAATTATATTTATTATTAGACTTGTTCATGCCCTGTGAAGACTGGTTCCGCCCTCAGCCTCAGCTCCAGTCGGTGCATTTAGAAACTTACCTAGGGACAGCAGCTTTTGATAAAGTTAGTTTTCTAACGTAAGAAGTAAGCTGCTCCTACTTCATTCCATTTATATCATGTTGTTTGATATACAGAGAAAAACCACTTTTAAATTGTTGAACTGGATAGTTAGTCAAAATTCAGTGTCAGGGCCTTTTTACTAAAAGTAGTGTTTGCACATGTAATGGTGCCAAGATGATCAGGGTCAGAGTGAGTAAGTACTCACTGACCTGACACCCTAAAATGTTGCTAGCGATCTTATCCAGATTTATTGTCAAGTACGAAGTTTTCTTTTTTTGATGACCTGCAGACTGAACCACTTTGTGCTGAATATTTTTGGGCTTTGGTCTCTGATAACATGGCTAGCTATAGCCCCATTTTATGACCTCATCTCTCTGTACGTAACTCTTGAGATTCGGTCACATAGCATTTCCAGTGCAACCGCTGATGGGGGCAAAATAAAAAAATTTTTTTTTTTTTTTTTTTTTAACCTGTTACCCAGGGGTGGGTTTCATCTTCAGAGGTTGATCTTACTGATGTCTGCTGTCTGTCTGGAATGATAAAATGGACAAGACCAAGGTTAAAATCCAATATTTCTACAGACAGTTGTACTCTGCTCTGTTCCTTCTTTGCTGGATGTACTTTTAGCTAGACTACAGTACTGTATTCAAAATGACAGAATAGGAATTTCATCTAGCTATATTGCCACTGTAAATGTTTTTGTCATTTACTTTGAATTAAACATAAATGCCATCCACACACGCACAAGGTATTTATATGGGGGCACAAATTTTGGTCTCTTTCGTGTTGTTGATCCTGTAATGTCACAGAATCTGACTGGTCGCAGGTCTCAGTACATCAAAATCACAGCTATTAAAATTTGTGACCCTGTCTAAATATTACAGGGACACCATTTTCAGTTACATCTATCAGAATACAATATGCAATAAAGTAAGATTAAAATGTTTGCATTGCTAATATAGCGGAAATTCCTTATGTCACAGAATCTGATGGGAATTTGGTATAACGTTATTTTATCTTTGTTATATTTGTGATATGACTAAATCACCAAGAAACATAAAGAGTGATGAAGTCTCAAAATAGGTTAGGCAAGCTAGCGACCACTGACATGTGCAGAAACTGTAAATGTAAAACCTCACCATCCTCATCTAAATGTTGGCTGTGCTCAGGACAGGCAGCTGGATAGCTGTAGACAAGAAAAATAGTGTTGTGAGGTAGTTGGTAAAATTACCTGTGTGTTATTGGCACACCAGCTGATGTTTTTAGCTTCCTTGCCCATGCTGTGTAACCTTGCTCCAGGAGCAGGGATGATCAGTTAGAGGTCAGAGAGCACACACCGCCTCCTGCAACTTCCTCGCTTAGAGAGGAAGTTGCAGGAGGGTAGTTGGACAGTTTTTTGTCACCTGTGTAGTCAATTCTCTTGTACATGGCATGCAGACATAATATTCATGCGGACAATGTGTGACCTTGTTTTCTGTGTCATATCATGTTCATGCAACCAGCACTTACTGCTCCCATCACACCCTGTCTCCACACACACATACTGTTTAACTCCTCCAGTCCTGCAGTGAAAATATATTGGTGTTCTCATGTGTAGTGTACCTGCCCCCCCCTCGGAATTCTTACTGTTGTTTCTGGATGCAGGAGAAGACACCAGCTGGCCACCTTATTAAGAGCCTGTTGGTCTTTGGCAGTTGAGTGAACCTGCCTTATTAACTGACAGCGAGATGAACATTGGACGATTTTGTGCCTAGATACAACTTCCTCTTGATTTTAAACTTTTACCCTCCAGTTTACACATGCATATGTGTTTCTCAAACAGTTGTTACAGAAATAGCCCAGTTAGTTAAAACACCTTGTATCTCTCAAGCCCAAACACTACTCTTTGATGGTTTTCTGGCTTGAATTACATAAGTCAATTTAACCAACAGGTTGCTCTTAAGAAGGTGACTACAAGGTGTGTAATAAAGACATTAATCCCTTTCAGTTATTTTGAAGGGGGTGCTACCTGAAGAATATACTATTGTGTATCAAGTGTTTTATCTTTTTCAATGTTTTTGTTCTTTTATACATCATTTTTATGTTTTTTTTTCTTTCTTTTTCAAGCAAATATTTGTAAGAAACAAATCATAAATTTTAATCTTAAATCATGCTGGAAAGCGCACCATTTTGTTGTACTTATTTAAGAAGTAAATACATTTTGATCCTATTTTGAATCTGTGGTTTGGTGGAATCCTATTGTTTGTTAGGACCTTTTCATAATGTATTTTTTTACTCTTAACATTGCTTTCTGTCCATGTTAACGCATTACCAGTATAAATTAATGATCGAGCTGACAAACTTTAAATAGATGTAAAAACAAAAAATAAATGTATATTTAATGGAGTAAAGTTTGCTAAACCTTCTGGAAGAGAAATTGTGTAAACTAATTGTAGAAACAAAATGTTTTATTCTTTGTTCCTAAAACTATTTAATAAGATGTTACAGAATGAATGCAGTCTTTTGTCTTTATTGGTCGCCAACACTGATCATGACAGTTCTGTTTTTTTTCCCCCAAGGTGAATTAAGGAGAACAGAAACAAAACAGCTTTTCAGCCCCTCAGCTGCATGAAAGTGCAGTACGAAATTGCTGCGGTACCCATTTAGTAGGTCTTCTTTTTTTTTTTTCTGTTCTGTTCCCAAACATGTTAATCTGGCCATGCATGCAGCGATGGGATCACAGGAGCCGCGACACCTGTCAACATGTTGACGTTCCAACCCATGAGTTTTCATTACTACCTTATTACATGAGCACTCATGTAATAATGTAGTGTAATGAATAGTGAGTGTAGTACTAGTCGTAGTAGTAGTCATGGGTCAGACCACACCCATCTTGGAACCAGACCTTCATTTTGATCTCAACTACACATCTGTAGAGTTTAATGACTATCTTACACAGTTGTGATGCTAACGCGGTGCCAAAATCTGTCCAACTGCCACAATACTCAATACCGCCTCTGTGGTGTTTCCCGCAACAGTAGGTGTCTCCAGGAGCACATTTTGCCATGTTGACACCCACAGATTCGCAAGGTGGAAAAAACAATAGCAGCCACACTGTTACAGCTGGTAAATATCCATCGGAGTTTCCTAGAAAGACTTACAAAAATTCTTTATTAGATAAGAAACCGTCCACACTCAGTCCATTCATTTTGTGAAAATTAGGTAGAAATATGTGTGTACGTACAAGCATTGAGTCAGGGAAATTTTATAGCAAGAAGTGTTTTATGTGTTGAATCATCTCAATTTGTAACACAGAACTAAAGAATTTCCAATGACAGTGAAAACTTAAGGCAAGTATGCCAATCAACCAATATGCAGCATGAACGACTATTTACCAATCACCAGGCAGATCTATAAGGTATGGCGGTTCAAAGTCACGAAGAATCAAAATTAAGAATTTTTCTTTCAAGGAAACCCCCATGTATATCCACCTCTGGTAATTATTTTTCACTTATCCATTACATAATCTAGTTTTTTGGTTTTGTCTTGTTTTTTTTTTTTAAATCTTAATTATAACGAGCGAGTACCTTTATAACTTTAGCAACTAACTCTTTCTCAAATTCCCTTATAATTAGTAACAAATTGTGTAGGCCTTTCCCGGAAATATGTCATGAACAGAAAAGAACAGCTAAATACCAGCTAATTTTAAAAAAATTATGATCAAAGTTTCCAGGAAATTAGCTGGAAAATATGTGACCGTAAAATATATATTTTTTTGGTCTTCTCCAGGCGTGACTTGGCTTCCATACTACATGATAAACTAAAATCTCAAGTTGTAAATGGGTCGACGAGTTTGACATAGGACCTTTAAAAATCTGTTGTAGTTTCATTCTTAACTAGCACTTCCAGTGCATTCGGGTCTCCATTGAACCATAACGACTGAATGATTTTTCACCGGCTCTCCCATTGTTTTCATGTTTTCATTCAGCGCGAACAAAGGGGCGTCAGGGTCGCTCTCTGATTGGCTCCGGAACTGTCCCCCCCCCCCCTCGAGGTTGCTGTGCCGCGAGCTCATGCGCGAGCTCCGCCACAACAGATGGACCTCTCGCGCTCTCCTCCTCCTCCTCCTCCTACTCCTCCTACTCCCAGCTCGTGGTGGATGCACGCGCCCAAGTGATTGTTTCCAACGGCTGGAGAGCGAGCGAGTTGACCGAGGAGTTTGCCGGGAACGGACAGTGAGGGGAAAATAAGGGGAAAGAGTGAGGGGGTTGGAGGAGGTGGAAGAGGTGGAAGAGGAGAACCGGAGAGCCTGCGTCCCCCGGGTTTTTGGCGAGGCGAGAGAGGAGCTCCAAAAGTCGGCAGGAATCAGACAGAAGCGTCGGTGTAGCTAAGTAGGCTGATCAGGATGATGTCTGTGGGTTGATGTGGCGATGTGGACTGGGTGTAGTTTGGTAGCGTGACTGTACAAAAAGAGGACTTAAAAATGTTTTGACAACATAAAACGCAGAATCGCCGACATCCATATAGACTAAAAATCTCGGATATTAAGCATATGCAGTGTATTTAATTCAGATGCAGTGAATATAATAGGCATGCTCCATAGCACGATATATGATGGTCCTGCCTAAATCTTGAGCAGAAATGAGAGATAATCGGTATCTTATCACATTAGGTTGGTATCAGGGAGTGTGCGTTGCTATGTTTTAGTAAAACAGGTTACATAACAAGCAATAGGTTGTTAAGATTCCTTTCAGCACACATAAGGCTGGCTAGACAGACAGAGTGCTTTAGGACAGACCCTCTGCCAAAAACTGAATACCTAATGTTTTGGCCTGCAATGTACACTCAGTTGCCAGTTTATCTGCTGTACTCAGCTGAAAGTAATGCAGTTAAATAGAACAGCCCCCTGTGTTTATGAAGGTCATAATGTTAGGTTTTTGTTGAAACTATTTTCCAAAATGTGTGGATGGATTTTGCGGAGATGTTTCTAATACTTAGTCTACCGGCATTGATATAAATGGTGTAGGCAAAGAACTACCAATAATACAATTCAACAGCACTACAAGCTGAAACGTCCAAAATGATCATAAAGTTGAATCAACAACTCTAAATCATATACCAAATATTGTAACCTTAATGAAGGTAGGGTTTTCTGCAGGGGTGTTAGACTGCATTAGTTTTAGGTAAGCAGACCTAATAATCTAGCAACTTGAGTGTACTCTTATTCTTTAATAAAAGATTTTTCAAAAATGCCTATTGTAGATTCCCAGACCCATTGTGACATCTTAAAATGCTTTGTCCAACCGAACAGTCTAAAACCCAAAGATATTCGGTTTGCCATCTTAGAAGACCAATATAATATAATATATACCAGATAATATTCATATTTAAAAAGCTGGAACCATACCATTCTTGCTTTAAAAGAAACTTCAGCGATTAATTGATTATCAAAATAGTTTCAAATAAGTGCACAGACAAGGGGCGAGAATAGTATCAGCCTGATCTGGAGAATCTGGAAGCCATATTTAGATTTAAATTGAGCCTGGCAAAATATTTGACAACCTCAAAATGCTTAACAGGGAGCAGGAGAGACAAACACATACACTATTTTTGGCACAGTGTTGTGGGATAGTTGCTGGAGCTCAGATGTTTTTGGTGTTGCTATGACAATGGTGACAATAGTGAGGCAGAGCAGTACTAATGTGGAGGCAGAAGGCAGGGGTGGTGGTGGGTTTGAAAGCGGACAGGAGGAGGAGAGGAGGTTTAAGGGTATTCATCGTCCATTTTGGCCAAAGACGTTGACAGAGGAGGCTCAGAGGCAACAGGGGAAGAGGGCAGGCAACAAGCGTGCATGTGTGTCAATGAAAGAGAGATAGTGGGGGGAGAAAAGTCAGGAAGTTGTGGTCATGAGTTTTAATAGCATGGTGGATGGCCTCACAAGGGGGAATGAAGGAGACAGAGAAGAAAGCTGAATGGGAAAAACAGTCGAGACAGCAGAGAGGAAAGAATTTCCTCATCACAAAAATTGGACGGCTATTAATAAACTGAGTTACTGTGGTGCAAAACAACTAAGCAGATGAATGCAAATGAGACATGAAGATACAGAGAAAGAGGGGAAGATGGAGGCTGAGGATTGGCTGACCTTGTAATGAGGCACAGGGGAATTCAGGGAGTCTGAGGGGTCTACATTTGTCTGTTGTCCAGTACAGAGAAGAACTCCTTGATCTGAAACAGGGTTGGGTCAGCTATGGGTCAGTCTGGCTGCATTTATATGCTGCTGTTGCCTTCAAAATAAAAAGCAGACCCAGCTTTCTGGAGTCTAAATATTATACGGATAATTTGCACTGAGACATGGACCCCTAGTTGTAACAAACAACTATCACTGATTTGGAACCTTTTTGGTTAAATGTCAGGTTGATTTATACAATATTATAAGCTCTAGAGCCGCATCGATTAGTCAATTAAATAAGCCAATCTAAAGAAAATCAATCTGCAACTATTTTAAAATCAACTAATCATTTAAGTCATTTTTCATGTACAAATGCCAAACATTAGATGGCTGCAGGTTCTCAAAGAGTAAAGTTGCAGATTACCACACACATCATAGTAAATTGGATAATTTTGGGCTTTGGGCTGTTGGTTGGACAAAACAAGACATCTGAAGAAGTCACCTGAAGAAGTCAGCTTCAACTTTAGGAAACTGTGATGGACGTTTCATTCTGCATTAATTCACTCTGGATCAATATTTTCTGTATTTTTACAGACAGAATCAAATAAAAATGAACAGATTAATCAATAATGAAAATAATCAGTTACAGCCCTAATCGTAGAGTATCAAATTTGGCATCAAATGTCTTACCAGATTCATCTTGTTTGCTAATTCTTTTATAGGATAGTTCCTGATTTAACTCATATTTTGTCCATGTTTTTATTTAGAAAAAACTTTATTTATTTAAAGTTCTTGTATAGGTGATTGTATTTGGACAGCATTTGAAAATTTTTCTATCCTTTGTTATTGATGCGTTTGTTCATACATTTTCATACATACTTACAGAAAGGTATTGAAAAAATCATTTTGGTATCATACTGGCACTAGTATTGAATGGTTTCAAAACATATCCAGTCCTACTAACTGTAAAGTAATACTTAAAGGAATCTAGCCTTTACAGCCAGGGACAGAGGCTTTGTCACAGCATTACAATAAACACAAACAGTAGACAATATCTAGTATCATATAACAACATCAATATTGCACTGAAATATCTCCAAGTTGTACCATGTGGTTTGAAATAACTCTGAGGTCTTGATCTGAAGAAAACCATCAAAAATGTCTTTGGAAACAGACGAATATACAGACTTAAAAAGCCTAAACAAGTCTATTTTTTTTCTACAGCCGGCAAACACTAAACAGCGTACACATTTTTATTACAACAGTGAACGATAGCTTTAAAGGTTAAATGTCTGACTAGATCTTTGTTTTAGGAGCCTGAGGAAACATCAGGGAAGATCAATTTTTGTTATTAGATGACAATTTAGTTTCGTGACTTAAAGTTCACGTTGACTTGCCAGAAAATTACAACATTGTCTCGGTTTGACAGGCGTCAGACATGTCTGTCTCACACTACTGGAATCACCTGTTAATGAGTCTATGAGCTTGGCTGCCCTTGACCACGACTGCATTATTAACAACTAATGAATCTTATTGTGTAGGTCAGTGGTGGCTTTTGAGCGCCTGACAGGGCTAATATAAGTGCTTAAATATTGATAGAGCTTGGCAGGGGGCTGGGCTGATTGGTGTTTAATATTTAATTTTCTCACAATAACTGAGCACATTTGTTTCAGAGATTGAAAGCCTAAGGTTATTTATCAGCACAGTGTGTTTAAAGCTGCTACATTACTCTGCTTGTCCGATTGTGAATAACTTTGTTTACACTAAACAGTTAGCGTGTCTGACGGAACTGTGATGATCGCATTAGGCAATTTATGTGTGGGTCTTATCAGATTTTCTCCCCGTACCACCCCATGTTTGGGTGTGCATGACAAGTCATCCATGCTGCTTGAATTGAGGAAGTTTTGGGCTGTGTAAGGGCTAGTGTCAGTTTCCTGTGTGACTGACTGAGTAAACGAGGAAGTGATTTAACGGAAGAGGAGCACTTCCCTTAAACGCCCCCACTCTTCCCCATCTGTTCGCTGTCACGCTCACAAGAAAAAAGACCCCGTGGGCCGTTTGAAATCGACACCTAAGTGAAAAAAACTGCCAATACCTGAGGATACATACTGAGTCTACCTGTTTAATCTTTCTCTCTCTCTCTCTCTCTCTCTCTCCACATCTGCAGCTACCTCTTTTTGGTTACTCAACAAGATCACAAAGTCTTCACTACGGTAAGATCACTTGTAGTCTTGTAACAGACAGTTACACTATACCTATTTGGAAGCTATGTCTCGCTGACTTTTAATATTAATATTCTGTTAGTTGCTGTGTTATGGACGCACTGACTGCGTTATTAGAGTGATATGGAAAATTTAACTGACACCCTGATTTTTGAGAGAGGGTTTTCAACTTAAATATCAACACCAGTGGTTTTGCAGGTTTTGCCTATTAACCACAAATTTCATGTACCTTATGCTACTGTGTCTTAGTAATGTGTATATTTTGTCTACTGTTCCAAGCAACCGTTGATTTCCGTTTCCATTTTATTTCCATACGACATGAAAATCAATTGAAATTGCTTGCGCTGACTCTTCGAAGTTATTCCTTTTTGAGGCAATGAAATCCATGCTTAAAAATAATATCACATGAAAAATTAATGCAGACTTGATGTTCACTGTGATTGATTACATAACATAAACAAGTTTCAAAAGTCTGCCACTTGATTTTGATACAGTATGAAAATAACTAGTTGATAATTAAAATAATAATTAGTTGCAGCCCTAGACATTTAACCTATAACCACAAATGTGAACATCATGTCGGCAGGGAATCATCGGTGTAATTAAGATTCATCCTCAGTTCACCTAGGATGTCTGTACCAAATTTCATAGCAATCCATCAAAAAGCTGTCAAGACATTTGGTTAAAGCCACAGAAATGTGAACCTCATGGTGGTGCTAAGAGATAAGTCAGGGGATCACTAAAATCAGTAGGATTCATCCTCTACAGACCATAAATGTCTTCGCAAAAATTCA
The DNA here is from genome assembly GCF_016859285.1 of Xiphias gladius. Classification (NCBI taxonomy): domain Eukaryota; kingdom Metazoa; phylum Chordata; class Actinopteri; order Istiophoriformes; family Xiphiidae; genus Xiphias; species Xiphias gladius. The sequence continues at coordinate 9,318,562 of NC_053418.1, read as the reverse complement.
TATCAATCCATCAAATAGTTGTAGAGATAATTCACTCTGGATTAAAGTCGTGTAACAGCCGACCAACACTGCCATCCATACAGCCATAAAGAATCCAAAAATGCATAGCCTGTATTCAAAAATGGTCCACAATAATTCTTTATTATTTGTAGTTAAGGAAAAGAACTTGCAAACACATTGGTATGGATGTCTTAAAACGTCCACTGTTGCATGTGTTTGTAATTGAAAGCAATGAATACAAAAAAGAAAAGAACATTAATTTCAGTAACCCAGGGAGTAAAATGTCCAGATTTGTGTTGCAAGTGTTTGAGATGAATCATCTTGGATGAGTCGTTAAATGTCTTCAATTCTTGTCTTCACCTATATGACAAGTGGAGAGACTGCATGTATTGTATGTATGGATGCAAATATGGCAGATAAATGTATATAGTGTGTTTTGCCAGTAGCATGTTCAGATATAAATGTTTAAGAAGCTGAAATAATTTGGTGCAGCAGGTGGCCCATGTGTCCTGCACCTGTTTATCTCCTTCCGGAGGCTTCTGTTCTGCCTCCTCTGTAGATACACAAAGACAAATACACACACACACTCTTTAGCAAAGGGGGAAGGAAAACTCTGCTGGGTGATGGCAGAGTGCCATTTAAAACAGCTGCATGTGTGTGTACGTGTATGTGTTTTGAAGTGTTTATGTGTAAAAGAGAGAGAAAGACATCAAGACAGAATTAAAAGGGTGACAGGAAAGAGAAAATACATTGTAGGCAAGAGGAGGGAGAGCATGGAGAGCAGCTGTCTTAATCCATCACACAACAAATGTTTTGCTTTTGTAGAGAGACATACTATAGTGGTGGTACAACTGTCAGTTTGTCTGCATCTTGAAGGAAATGTAGTTGACGGGAAAGTAGATATGATCTGCTGTTATTGTTTGCTGTCTGGAGCTTTACCTCCTCCTCCTCTTCCTGCAGTCACTCTCCTCCTTTCCATTCTGCCGTCTTCGTGTCTGTTCTCGCTGCTGGTCATGAGGAGTCATGAGACTGAATCAGATGGATGAAAATTATTAACTCTGTTTTGCTTCTTTGTCTCTCAGCTCCTCTCATGCTTACTGAAAATGGATGATACACAGGACGGGGTTCAGATTGGAGAAAACAAGTTCATCAGCAAGTAAGGATTAAATACCACGCAGTTTATCACATGAAGACATATACACATTTACAAATGCCTGTATATGCATATGAAATAAATGATAAACTCGTGTCAAACAGTCTCACTTGTGTAAAAAAAAAAAAAAAAAAAAATGGACACCATCTTGCGATGGGATCTCATTTGCCGCAACACTCGTCAACATGTTGATGTTTTGACTCATGAGCACTCAGTAGTCATCACTACATTATTACAGGAGTGCTCAGTACTCATGGGTCAGACCGCACTAACATTGGTTCTAGGCCTTCATTTTGATCTCAACTACACTCCTGTAAAGTTTCGTGACTGTATCTTGCACAGTTTCAACACTATTGCGTTGACAAAATTTGTCCACCTGCCACAATACTCAATTCCTCCTCTGTGGTAGTTCCTGCAACAGTAGGTGTCTCCAGGAGCACATTTCGCAATGATGACACCCACAGACTCACAAGGTGAAAACAATACCAGCTACATGTTTAAAGGTCCTATATGTAAGTTTTTGCTATAGCTACATAGCCAACAATAGCATTAACAGCTGTTTACTTACCAGTCTTTACTTACCAGCGTTGTGAGGTCAGCATCAAACTTCATTCCTTTACTCGCCAAGAGCTGTCTCCAGCGTTGGAAAGAAATGCCAATGTTAACTCTTGTTTTGCTTCTATTTCTCACTTCTTTTCTTTTACTGAAGTTAGCATGCTAACCAGATAGACTCGGCCGATCCCATCTCGTAATACCACTTTGCAATAGTGAGTCACTGTAGCGTCCAGTCTGCCCTCAGTCCAACATGAGAGGATTAAGAAATAGCGCTGCCCAGAGGGCTTATTCTAACCTCTTGTGAACGCAATGACGGCTGGAACTCTTGGTAAGTAAACAGCTGTTAATGCTAACGTCGGCTTTGTACTGATAGCAAAAACGTACATATAGCACCTTTAAAAAGATTTAGAGTGTGAAAAATGGATGTTAAATCACCACACTGGTGGTTTTACGGGTTACAGCCTGTTAATTATTCACAATTATTACTTCACTGCATACTATTTACCAAGCATACATACATTTATTGATTTATTGATTCAGCACTTGATTTAAGTATGTAGTATCTATGTACTTGCGGGGGCGTCGTTGCGGGGGATTAGTGGAACTAAGTTACCAGGGACCCAACATGGTGGAGAGCCCTCACAAAGCCTGAAATTAAAGCATTGTTTTTATCTGTAATTTTAAAATTTAAAATTATTTGCACAATAAGTACACTATTACTGTTGGCTGAATAAATAGTTAGACAGGCTATTTCTTGTATTTAGAGCTTCTAAAGTTCAGTTTTAGAAACAGCCACAGAGCTGCAGGTCCATCATCAACATCGTTTTACTGAGGATGTCAGACACAGTGAGCTCGTAAAGTGCAGACTAAAAGTCATTTCAAACAGTAATTTTCTGCAGTTCACACTGCATGTTCACACACAAGACATTTGCAAAACTGTCATAAAGCAGTCTGTTTTATTGTACATTATATGTATTGTACAATATTATTTAAATTAGTATCAATTTATGTTGATTGTAATGCATAATGTCTTTTGAAATATCATTAGTTTACAGTAGTTTTTAGTTTTACTGGTAGAAATAAACCTCCAGCAGCATCACAAAAGTCTAATAACTCAGACTGAGTTATAATTTAACATGACTATCCGTATCAATATCAGTCCCTCAGTTTGAGAGTGATAGCAGAGTTCAGTTTTAATACTCGGGCTACCTATGTCATATATTTTTGGATTGTGTCTTTAGGTTTCTCAAGTTTTATTATGCTACTTCTATGTTGCAACAGACTGGGCTAGCACTGGTTAGAAATGATGGGCCAGAGTAAGATGGCCTTATGCCATTGTCTTATGCTTAGGGTATAATGAAGACCTAAAAAAAACTAACGTAAATAATTTTTCGCAATATTGTTAAATCTCACTGTGAAAGCTTCACACAGTAATTACAGTATGTTTAGAAAAGAGGTGTTGTCTCTCTTATGTCATGCATTTTCTAAAAATCCCTTATTAAAAAGCTAAATCAACATATTACCTTCGGACAGGCAAACAAATCAAGATTCTTTTAACCATTGTTTTTTTAAATAACGGCCTCCTTAGTTTTCTGTATAGGCGGCAATGAAGCACCAAGCAAAATTCTTCCCCAACAATACTAAGATCATAAAAAACACAAATGCTGGTCGTTAGAAATGCTTTTTTTATCTGCATACCTACCTGCCAGGGATAAGGTACCAGTTCAGAATTGAGCACACGAGGGAACTGTGAATCTAGTGTGCTGGTACTCTTTGTTTTTTATTTTACACAAGGACCTCTACCTTCTCATACAAATTTTAAAATTCATTAATCATTTGTCATGCTCAGTAGAGTATTAAAAAACAACTACAGGGGCTTGAAAATTGCTGGTTGTATGTTATGTAACATATGTAATGTAAAATACACAACAATCATGGTCACAGTGAACACTTAGCCAATTTAATATTTTTTGTCACAGTTTTAATATCTTTACATGGTAATGCAGGTAAGAGAAGGGGCTGAAAAAACACATTAATGGTGCGTTCAATTGCTTGTTGTTTGCACCGACATCTAAAAATGTATGAGTTGGCTGCCAAAACAGTTGTGCATTCACAAGCTAGGTTGTTAGAAAATCAGACCCGAGTTGCAAACAAGTGGCAACAGGGCCGGATGATAAACCTCTAGCACCATTTATCAACTTTTAGCCAGATCATATTGTGATAACATGATGTTATTATATTTGAAAAAAAAAAACAGCCCTCTCAACTAACATCAGGGAGGCTAGCTTAGCCATCATTCTCCTTTCTCCCAACACCTCTACTGGGTCGAGGGGGCAAGCCCAGAACAGAACTTGCCTTCTTAACCAGTCTGTTATGTCTCTTTCTGTCGGCAGTAGAGATGCTGCTGCCCCAGCAGAACACTCCCTAGAGTCAATAAGCGTCCTCAGGAGTGCCCCCTGCACTCCAAAAGACCTGAGGCTCCTCAGCAGATAAGAGTCTGCTCTGGCTTTTCTTATACAGTATAGTGCATTTATATTGTCAAACCAATCCAGTTTATTACTCAGTTGAACACCCAGGTACTTCCCCATCTCAATGTCCATTTCCTGGATGTTCACTGGTATAGAAGAATTTTTGCACCTGCAGACATACATACAGAAGATACATACTGTATAACGATATCAGAAAACTTCTTTACAAATAGTGTGCTTATGATGTCAGCACTATTGCCTAGCCCTAAATGAACATTGTGACAAGGATATAAATATATACTAGCATATTTTGAGTGTAAAAGCCACCTTTAGCTATGTGGGAGCTAAGTTTGTGATGTTTAGTTTCCAACATGCATTTGATAATACACACTGAAAATATACACACCAAAACACAGTCACTCAAAAGCACATATTGTTCAAACTGCAGCAGAAACAGAATTACCTTTGTCATGCATATTTCAGTCTCTATAAGTTGATTTTCAAACCGTACTAAAATTGATTAATTTCAAATGCTGCCTGGATAGCAGGAAATCAGTTTAACAACGCCTCATTTGCTTTGGAAAATGGTCAGCAGTAATCTGAAATATACATGACTTGTAATTAGTGGGCAAAAATCAGCAGCAAGCTCCTTTAAACTGCATTTCCTCCTCAGTGATTCAACATCTCTGTCTCCAGGGCAACAATCCTCTCCCATCTGAAGACATACAACCTCTACTATGAAGGACAAAATCTACAGCTCAGACACAGAGAAGTGAGTATTTACAACCGTGTGTGTGTGTGCGTGTGTGCGCGCGCGCGCGCTCGCACCTGAATGACTCCACTCTTCACCATTGTTTGTCTGTCTCCCTGGCGCCCTTTTCACTTTAGCTCTCAGTCATTTGCAATTTAATATACCCTACCCATTAAACACTGCAGCCCAAAGGGGTAATAACTGTCAGTTGTGTGTGTGTGTGTGTGTGTGTGTGTGTGTGTGTGTGTGTGTGTGTGTGTGTGTGTGTGTGTGTGTGTGTGTGTGTGTGTGTGTGTGTGTGTGTGTGTGTGTGTGTGCGCGTGTGCGTGTGTGTGCGTGCGCGTGCACTGATCTCAGCTCCTCTCCTCTCTCTCCCCACAGGAAGAGGGGGAGCTGATCATCGAGGGCTTACTGAATATCTTCTGGGGCCTGCGGCGACCAATCAGGCTTCAAATGCAGGATGACCACGAGCGCATCCGACCGCCCCCTTCCTCTACGTCCTGGCACTCAGGTTGTAATCTGGACAGTCAAAGGTAAGAGGTCCAGACAGATCCAGTTACACTTCGCTGACATGAAATGGTGATACACAGTAGGTCAGCGAGAGCATATATACAGTCATTGCGTTTTTTTAATGTTTGTTGACATTATTTATTGTTGCAGATTTAATTCCCTGTGAATACAGTTTGTTGAAACCCTCAATAGAATACCAATTGGCAATGGTCCATGAACAATAGTGAACCTTTTAACGCGCACCTCAGGCTCAGTATTTCTATTTTGCCATAAGCTACCACAGATCATAGTGTATCATTAGGCTTGAAGCCCCATTTTCTAAATGACTAATTTCTTGGATGCTTATTCGCGGATTTTTTTTTTTTTTTTTTTAATCCTTAAACAGACACAAAACATGTCATTTACCAGTCCAATAAGCACAAATGATACAACAGCAACACTAATAACAGCAGATCCTGCCACCCTTCACGCTCCCACCCACCAGCACTTAAATAAAAATTATGTTTAGTTCGAATTAACTAACTCACCTTTTTAACCACAGCTGCTTTAAAGATCATTTTTTTTAGGCTTGATGCCAGTTAGCAGCAATTACCGGCAACAAACAAGGTCTGATTATCAGGTTTTGATAATGCAAGGTTTACATCAGTCCAGAAAATTGCAAAATTACTTAAAATATTGAATGGAACTACTCTCACAAATCGTGACAGGATAGCTCATACACATGCAGAGTGCATCAACAAAGAGGAACATCTGTCACAAGTTGAAACTAACCAGCAGGGATATGACATACACACAGTATGTGGTGTCTGAGTGGAAAACAAAATGCTGCTACGAGGCAGGAAATGAGACTCACCCCTGTATCAGTGTTTGCAGTGGTGATGTTGTTAAAGTCCTTGTTCTTACACTGTTGACTTTACTTACTGTGCTATTCTTTAGTGTAACTCCCCTCACTTTTGTTTCATATAGAGCCAATGTCATTAAATGTAGTAACAGTTTATCTACAAACCATTTTCAGCTGTGTCTTTACAGTTTTGCCAGGTAGCAGCTCTTGCGCTTTGGCACTGTGTCTCTTCGTCTCTTACTCCTGAAATGTCTCTTTTTTCTTTCTGAAAGTTCCCCAAACAGCACAGATGGTCAACAGATGACACAGCAGAGCCCGCCCACAGTGGAAGTGACGCCACCTGACAGCAAACCAGAGAACAACGGTGTGACGGAAGAACAGACGGAAGGTTGGTGGCTTTACCAACAGTATCAACATGGTAACATGCTGTATATTACTCCCTTGGCTGTAATAAGGATGCAGTGAATAACATCATAAATCAATCCCAAGTATGCGTAGTAAAAACAACAGAATTACCAATTAATACTGTTTCAGTTGTTTTATTTGTGTTGTTTTATCAACGTTTGATTAGGTTCATTGAGATCAAATTAACATGGCTCTAAAAAAACACTATGGACTAGATTTCTAATTACCTCTCAGCTGCTTTTTATAGGAACTTTATATATGTAGGGGGGAAAACTCATCTCCAAAATAGCAACTTCTAATGAGCAAGGAATTAAAACCTAATTTTTAGTTTGTCCAGAGTTTGTTTTAGAGGGTTTTTTTCAAGCCTTAGGAATGTACTTAGGAATGTACTGAATGTATAATTAGATTAATTGAAATGAAAAAATGTTAACTCTCATGATGTCAGTGGTATGAAATTCAGTTTTAAGATATCCACCATTTGAGCGTAACATCTATTTTTAAGATTTCAAGCACAAAGATGGCATTCTAGAAGTAATAGTCAGCATTTAAGTCGATAGTTTAAAGATAAGTCAGCTTTTTTAGAGGACACTGAATAATAACCGATAATCTAAGGTAATGAATGTTGATTGGACAGAGGACAGTGAGAGCTCTACTCAGCTCCTCAGGACGAAGAGTGATGCCGGAGTCTTAAGACGGGGCCAGAGACGGTCACCGAGCGACCAGAGGAGAATCCGACGCCATCGCTTCTCCATCAACGGACACTTCTACAACCATAAGGTGATGCCAGCCCCACGTGTTTGTCAGTGGATTCTTGGAAAGTCTGGAAAAATTATGTAATATTGTGTTACTCTCAGAGAATTTATGTGCTACTTCTAAACAGATGCTGGGTTTGGCAGCAATTTCCTGTTTATATTTGTGGTAACACTATACTTTATGTGCCCCTATTTAGTATTTATTAGCAGGATATAAAATTTAATAAATTGTAAATACACTATAAAGTAGTTGTGAGCAGATATGAGGACATTATGAGTGTTTATTAATGCACGGTATTTGTCAGGAATTCAAAATTCTATGAAGACATATTCTATAGTATTACAGCTGTGTTTTACTATATTGTTATTCACTGTCTATTAATACAGCAGCCTCCTCTAATCAACGTCCGCAGGAAGAGCTTTAGTTGTTTACAAATACATTACCAAACACTAATATCTATAATGTATATACAAATACATTATAGTGTGTTATAAACCATATATTAGATATTTATGTACTGCCTATAAATGCTAAATAGAGGGACATTAGTGTTACCAAATTTGTTTTAAACCAATTTACAAATAACAAGAAAAATAATTAATTTGTTCATCTTAATGTTTTTTTTCCCCCTCAGACGGCAGTGTTTACTCCTGCTTATGGCTCGGTGACTAATGTTCGGATCAACAGCTGCATGAGAACACCTCAGGTGCTACGAGTCCTCCTCAACAAGTTTAAAATTGAAAACAGCCCAGATGATTTTGCGCTCTACCTTGTCCATGCAAGTGGAGGTGAGTGTGAGTTACTCAGAGTATTTCTTGTTTGTCCAGGGTGTCAAAGCAGGTTCAGCTCGAAATTTATATATATATATATTATATATATATATATATATATATATATATATATATATATATATATATATATATATATATATATATATATATATATATATATATATATATATATATATATATATATATATATTTTTTTTTTTTTTTTTTTTTTTTATCTGTTAATCACACCTTTGTGGATGTGTTGATGTTTCAGAGCGTGTGAAACTGAAGCGGAGTGACTATCCTCTGGTGCTGAGAGTAATGCAGGGTCCATGTGAGCAGGTCTGCAAAGTTTTCCTCATGGAAGAAGATCTGGGGGAAGAAGTCACATATGATGTAAATCACCCCATTCATTGTAACGTTTGCTTTAAAGGGGACTCAGAGATACGGAGATATGACTCCCGACTATGAATGAACATGTATTACTCCTTTTGTGTGACAGTGTGCATACACAAAGGCATTACCTCTGTGTCTCCGGTGCCCTTTTATTTACCTCACATTAGTGTCTCTTTTTTCTGCTTTGGCGTGACATTTCTCCTCTCTTCGACCAGGTGGCGCAGTATATCAAGTTTGAGATGCCTGTCCTGCAGAGTTTCATCACCAAGCTGAAGGAGGAGGAGGACAGAGAAGTGCAGAAACTCAGGAGAAGGTAAGAGAAGATATATAACCTACCTCACTGCATCATCTTGTGACTGTGCCGACACAGACATTTATTCTTTCTCTATCTGCATTTGTCTGCTTGTACTTGCAGGTATAATTACCTGCGGTGTATAATTGAGAAGCAGCTCCGTTGTCTTCCAGCGGGGGCGACGTGTATGTGATCTGCTCATGGTGAGGACTCCCTCCAGCACATCAAACTGTCGCAACCTTTCCCAGAGTACAATATCCTCGACCCAGCTGTGACCAAGAGTTAGCTGACAAGAACCCAGAGTGTGTCCCTCAGTGATTATCCTGATTCTCTGAATTCCTGCCTCTGCATGGAGTCTTTTTCAATTCATTCAATCATTCAACTTACAGAAAAAACTCTTACATGCCATCTTGTGTGCATGTTAAGTGTGACCGTCTCAGAAATAGTCTAGAGAGTCATGATGACTCGCAGAGCCTTGTAAAGTGTCTTGATTCAGACCCAATCACTTCATCTCTCTCTGCTTTCCCTTCTCAATGTCTTTTTCTTTACATACAGTGCACACAGAAAGACATTCCTCTACACCTGAGTAATTTTAGTGTCTTTGCAGCGAAGTACTTTGCAGAATGAGCCTAAAATGTGACGTCCTGTCTTCTGTTTACCCCCCCAGACTGCAAGCTGATATCCAAAATCAATTTAAAGCACAAACATCATATAATATGATTTAGTAAAGTGCCTGTTCAACGGTTTCTCAAAGCACAAAGACACAAACTTACTGTTATGTGGAAAATTTTAGAAAAATACTAGTGGTTTTACCGGGAAAATACCTAGCTATGGTAATAACCACATCAGACCACACAGTTTGGGTCGATGTAAACCAACCAGACCACGTCATGGCCTCAAAACACCATCCAGTCCTATATTGCACTGGCTGTTTGTGTGTTCCTCGCTGTTTGGGAATTTGTTAAATATTGTAATTGAAGGAATATAATTGACCCTCTCCATTTTATTGCAGCTGAGAACTTCACTGCAGGGATTATTAAAGGCCATGTGAACAGATAATGTGTTTGTGTTGTTACCATCAGTCTGATGGTGACAACAGTGGCCCCTTTTCTGCAGGCATACAAAATGAATGTTTAAGACATTTTATGATTGAAGTTAAAGGAATAGTTTGGCATTTTGGCAAATACAGTCATTCATTCTCTTGCTTTCACTTAGCTGAGAAGATTGATACCGCTCTCATGTCTGTACAGTATATATGAGGCTGCCACCAGCCACATAGCTTAGTTTAGCATAAAGATTGGAAACAGGGGGGAAAAGCTAGCCTGGCTCTGTCCAAAGGTAAGAAAATCCACACAAAAAACCAAAACCAAAAGTGCAGAAAAAACCAAAGTGTAAAAATGACAAGTTGTGGTTTTACAGGGGTTTACGTGCCGGACTAATTCTTTGTCAGGACATTGTTTGTTACCTCCTGTAACATGGAAATTTGTCTTTTTTCCAACTTGTTTTTTTTGTGTGGATTAAACAAACATGATATAAGGTGTTAATTGGGGGCCTTTTAGAGATGCTGGTGGGTGGAGTTGTTTACCTTTTGTTAAGATAAGCTAACTGGCGGCCCGCTGTAGCTTCATATTTACCACACAGCCATGGGCATGCTACGAATCGTCTCATCAAAATCTCGGCAAGAAATTAAATTAGTATATTTTCCAAAATGTTAAAACTATTCCTTTAAAGAAAAAAAATGCATCCTGAAATGTAATGCTTTTGGGCTTCTTTTTGTTTTCTGGTTGACTAATTGTCTTTACTTGCGTTACTACCTTATGACAGTGATGAGATTTTAAGCACAGTAAAATACCAAATGACACCCTGGTAGGTGTTAGCCTGGTTGTACAAAAATGAAAGAATATTCACGGCTGGATTTTTTTTTTCCCCCCCTTTAACATCCAACAAAGAGTGACGCAAAAAGCACAAAACAATAGTGAAATCCCACAAGACTGTGAATTATACTGACTATCTTTAATGGAGACAGTTTTAAATGTACGAATGATCATTTCAAAGCAGTACAGTTTGCCTCCACATGTACAGCGCTTTGCATACATCTGCCTTTATCTGTGTGCGTACAGAACGTCGGTTCAGTATTTCTAAAATCTAGGTTGAAAATCTCGCCGTACAGTACACTTTGGAGTCTGTCATCAAGAGTGTGTGTGTGGTTCTGAGTGTGCATGTTGTATTTTTAGTGACTCTTAAGACTTGCCTGCTTTTGTATTGTGTCTTTTACAGAATAATGAAGAAACTAAAGTCTTTAAAATGTGCGGATGTCATGCCACAACTTAGAAAATGTAGGGGAGGGGGGTTTCGTACGATGATTGTTATTTAATAAAAAAGATATCTTGAGAAAAGATGTACATGTATATCTGTAATCTCTTTCCGTCTCATTCAGGTCAAAACCCAGCATGTTATGTAATGATGTTTAAATCTTGTTGTATAATTTAAAATCATATGATATGATAACCCAGACAAGATACAACATTAGTCATAGTGGAAGCTTCTGGAGAACTTGTTCAGTGTTCTAGTTTTTAACCCGGTGGGCTGTTAAATAATTCAGACAAAATTAGAAACACACGCAGGTATTTATGTGGGATGTCGGTGGTACAGCAGCTTACTGTACACTCAGCCAATGAGCAGGTGTGAGTCAGAATGATCCACTCCACCTGAGTGAGATTGTCTGGAGGTGAACAGGCTGGCCCTGAAACATACTTTCCTGCAGACGGTCAGAGGAGTCTGAGGTGCAAGCACAGCCCTTTGTGGAAGAGGAACGTCGCCTGAACTGCCGAACTTCACTTCATTTCTGCTGCGAAGAGCCACTCAACAGGTGAGATTGTTTATTCTAAGATACTAATTTTTCAGAATTAAGATGTGTTACTTATTTCATAAAAGATTGTATGAAGATTTTCAGGAGGTTGAAACAATGGTCCTTATTTTCTTCTGTTGTTTTCGTCAGCATATTACCCTTATACTGTATGTAATGTTATTTAATCTCTCCTCTGCTGCACATATTAAGGCCCATCTCCAGAAAGCACAATTAACACATCATTTGGAAGCAGATCAGAGTGATCCAAATTGAATCAGATTCATTATGAAATGTTTCATCTTCTCTGTGAGTCAGGGCTACTGTGGCTATAATCTGAGTCACTGGATTATTCTCAAACTAAGTGACCCGGTGTAATTATAGCTCGACTCATCTTCTAAGAGGACACAGATTAGAGAGTACAGTTTGTTGAAGTCAGTGCAAATGATGTCATGCTGCTCACTGGGAATATATTCAATTAGTATTCAAAGTGTTTACTTTAGTAAAATTAGTGATACCGCAGTATGAAAATACTCCATTACAAGTAAAAGCCCTGCATTTAAAATTTTATTCATGTAACAGTATAGAAGTATTTTCCTCAAAACATACTTAAAGTATAAAAATTAAAAGTTCTCATAACGCAGAATGGTCCCTGTTGATGTTATTTTATTCTTGGATCATTATTATTGATGTACTATACTGTTGCATACTGTAATCTCTCAAAATCCCATCATAATTTATAAAATGTATAACCTAGATCTGAAAAACTATTAACTACAGCTGTCAAATAATTGTAATGGGGTAAAAAGTGCAATATATTCCTCTGGACTGTAGTGGAGTAGAAGAATAACGTGGCATGGGAAGAAGCCGCTCAAGTAAAATGCACGTATGTCAAAATTGTATTTAAATACATTACTTGACTAAATGTACTTCCCACCACTTCTTATAGCCCTGACATTTTGTAATAATTTGTTAGAGAAAATACTGTCGGCAACATGGAAGAAAAAAAGTCTTCTTTCACCAAAGTGCTTTTATCAAGCAAATTGGTCCGAATAACATGTCACAATGTTCAATTCATTATTTACTCTATAATCACTACTGACTATTTCACATGGACAATGATAACTGTAGTGACACATCTAACACACACTGATTTATATTATATTACATTTCATAGAAATATATTATAACTGTATAGTTTGTGTATATTACATATTCGCCACATATATTGTATGTGACACTATATAGTATGTTGTACTTACACACTTAAAGTATACATAGAAAGTTACGTGTGTAGCTTTTTTTATGTCATGGTCCTAATTTTCCTTAATTCATTCAAATAATTCTTTGTCTGTTTCTCAGTGTTAGGGTTAAACATTGAGAAAACATTTATTTCATGCTAACACAATTGTTTATCCGTTGGTGCTGTGATTAGTAATACAGTAGGTCTTGTCCTCAGACCTAGAACCACGTTGCATCTACCAGATCCTAATTAAAGGGCATTAGAGATTATGAAAGCTATCTGATCCCTTGTCAACTCCAGTGTTAAGTTGAGTTGCAGCAGTGACGGTGCTTGTGTAAGATATGTTTGTTAAGGCTGGATTACGAGCCGTGATCTGTCCTGCTCTTATTTTATCGGAGACTTGAAAATACCACGCAGCAGGACTAAAGCCGCGACGAGAACATCTCATCAGTCTGTTTATGTGTTAGAGTGAGCACTGTGTGCCTGCAGGAACCAGTGGTGGAATATTACTAAGTACATTTACTGAAGCTCTTTACTGTAGTACGGTTTGAAACGCTTATACTTTACTTGAGTACTTCCATTTAATACGACATTTCACAGAGAAATATTGTAACATTTACTCCAGCACTGGTTGACAGTTATAGTTTTGTAAATACCTCAAGATTTTATACACAAAAATATGAAAAACTTCTAAAATATGCATTTCTATACATTAGGCTACCAAAAAAAATCTACATTTGTCAAAATTAGCTCAACTTCAACCAGCTACAACATTGAAAATGTTGCTTACAAGTTAATTCATCAATAATAATAACTAATTGTATAATATATAATAATATTGCAGGCTGAATGTGGCCATTTTGCATAATGAATACTTTTTCTATTTTGAACTTTTGAATGCACGATTTGCTAGTTTACTTACTAGTATTAAAAAGTTTACTAGTATTTAAAGAGTAAATTTAGAAATATTTGCAGAATAGCCTTCCTTGACACCTAACATACTTATTCATCATGAGATTACCATTTTGTATAATTTTGTATAAAGTTTGTTCTTTTTGTGTATATTTATATATATGTTTTTCTATATACACGATTTATAATGACTATTGTTTTCTACCTCGTGTACCTGTTTTTAATGCTGCTTATGTCCTGTGCTTATCTTTAGTTTTCCAACTCTGGGACACACCTTGTGTTTTTTGCTTGAAAAGTGCTCTTTAAATGAACCATTATTATCAACTATTATTCTCATTATAAACAAACTATTATTATCATTATTATTATTATTATTATTATCATCATTATCATCATCTGTAACAGAGTATTGATACAGTGTGTTATTACTACTTTTATTTAGGTAAAGGATGTGAACACTTCTTCCACTACTGTCCCAAATCAGCTGATAATTTCAGTACATGCATCTAACTAACTAAACTTAACAACAAAATAGATCTTAAGTCTTTCTATTAATTGTGTTTAGGCAGAAACTTCAATAATCTCCAGTAACAAATTCATAACTCCTTATGATGTTTCCTTTGTCTTATTTTTACAGAATAAAAAATAATGTTGGGCCTGCAGAAACTCCCCCTCACAGCGGCCCTCTCCCTGCTGCTCCTTGCTACACTGTTTCCTAGCTCCGAGGCCTGGCGTGGTCGTGGAGGTGGTGGCTTTAACCGAGGTGGAGGAGGCTACAGACGGGGCTGGGGTGGTGGTGGCGGCGGCGGCGGCCAGGCCTACAGACCAGCACCCGTCCAGAGCAGTGGTCCCAGTGCAGGGAAAGTTGCAGGGGCAGCTGCAGCAGGCGCCCTTGGAGGAACACTGCTGGGATCTGCCTTAAGCCGCCCCCAGTATGGGTACGAGTATGGTGGAGGATACAGAGGATACGGAGGATATGGTGGATATGGTGGATATGGAGGATATGGAGGGGGCTATCGCTACCCACCACACCAAGGTGGTGGTGGCTACGGCCCCAGGTCTGGCTATGAGCCAGAGGGCTCTGGAGATATGGAGTACTACACTGGAGCATCCAGTGGGCCCATCTACAACAGTATCATCGTTGTTATTGGCTCCCTGATTTCCCTGCTCATGGGCCACTGGGTGGCAGTCATGTAGAGCTGGTGACAGAACTGAGATCCCAAAAACAGACAGGAAACCACACCCTGACCGAAAAATAGCCCACGACCTGAAAGCAAAGAGGACTATTTAATGTTTTAAAGTCAAATGTGACCTAAAATATGACCATTGAAAGGCGAAAAGCTGTAGGCCAATTGGTTTTTTTTGTTTCGCGACACGTCAATCAACGTCCATGAGGACAGGAAGAAGAATATGATCCATTTAATCTCCACAACATGTTGGTGGACACCATGCTTCAGTCTGCAGGTTTACTGGTGAACAAAGTAAACACACTTACTGTAAATATTTGTGAGTCGTGAGGTCATTTCACCCGATGAATAACTATCTGCAGTATATCCCAAACTACCAATTCTCCTTTTAATGTGTCCAGTCTTTTGATACTTTTGGTGATTGCGATGGTGATGATAATAACGACTGGTGATGATTCAGTGTGTTATCTGGGAAGCACATTCTCCATAAGCGATCTGTGAAGACAGAGCAGAAAGAAATTAGATGTGTAATCAGGGTAAGTCTACCTCAAAATTTTCCCTTCTGATTCATATTGTCTACCCTGCACATGTTATATTTTCAATACATTACTTGCAGGTGTATGCTTAATACTTAGTTAAAATACGTTTTGTCATTTTGTAGACTTTCATGTATAAGAGCAAAATGTTGGCTAATGTTTAATATTGTAATATAAGTTAAAAAAAAATGACTTAAAACAAACATTTCTGTTGAATTGTATTGTCTGCACTGTTGATATATGTTACCTGTTCCAACAATGTGAATGATCCACTAAGTAGACATGTTTAGATACCCAACATATGTGTGGATTTTTAAGTGAATACTGAGGGAGTACACTTTTAGGAAAACTCCTAGTTTTGAGCCTGAACCGTTGATTTTCGACGAAACAGCAGGAGCCAAAAGCAATCTCAACTCAAGCTCCGCTGTTTTTGCTTGTTCCTTTCAACCATATCCCACTGCCATTAATAAGCACTTTGATTTTTCAAGATCAACCTTTAAATTGACCAGGACAAGAAGTCCTAAAATGTGCTCAGAGTAATGGAAAGTTTACAGCTGCAACTCCATAACAACAGAGCAAATGTCTTCCGCCAATGACAACCCTGTGATGCATTTGAAAATAAGTGGACCAGGCTGCTGCTGCTGCGTGACTCAAGTCTTTTTTCAGTTCTCGTGTTTCCTTTCTTCGCTCTCCTCTACATTACAGTAGCAACCATCTCAGAAGCTGAATGTTGGTGCACTGTGTGTTTATATTAGTATTAAAGAAATACAGCAGCCTTCTTTGGAACTTCCACATTCGATACTTCATTACAGGCACAGTGCTATAGTTTGCCATCTATGTGAAATCCATTCGGGGACAGAGGTTTATTTGTTATGAAAATCAGTTTCCGTAGTACTGATGTTTTTGGACACTAGTAATCTTTCTTTTGTGAAGGGTAAAAAATGGTGAATTACCTTAACACTGCATGTTGCAGTGGTGGAAATAAACTATTACTAATGAATAATTTTGATGGTGCTTTACTTGAGTGTTTCTTTTTTCCGCTGTTTCATACTTCATATTGTTCATTTTACTCCACTACATGTGTTTTACAATGAAAATTACTAAAGTTGCTCTACAGATTAAGACTATACAGTCGTATGCAAAAGTTTTGGCACCCCTGAGCATATTACATTTATTATTATTTTTGAAGCAAAAAAAGGTAAAAAACAGCCCCTGCAGCAGACAATAAAAAAAAAAAAAAATGAGCAAGTTATATAACATCTTTTAAAAAAAAGGTTGTGTTCTCAAGATCACAAGATAATCATACCACTATCATGAGAAAACAACGAGATCATTGACATGATCCTGAGAAAACGAGATAAGATAAAATCATCCCAGCTGGTAATTAGTGCAAAATATTTTAATGCATAACTAATTGTTTAACTAAGTAATTATATTATTGCTACAACACTGTTCTCAGCCCATTGTTATACAATGATTAAGAACAAAAAAAACAAGAGTATACATAGCTTTTTTTAAAAATGGTTTCTGAAAATCAATTCAGATGAAAACACCAGATTCTGTAAAATTCTTGATGTTTCCCTTTGATATTATAATAAGCTTATCAAGCGTCAAATAATTTGAACTCAGTCCACCCAAAACAGATTGCCCAGAAGATTGTTAACTTCACTTTCCGTCGTAAATATCAAAATAAATATCCACAAATGCAAATCGCTTAAGTTAGGAAGTTTATTTGACCAGACAAGCAAAAGGTGCGAGTCAACGCTCAGTATTCAGTATATATCCCCAGCAGCACAGTAAATGTGAACCGTCACAGGAGAAGGCATTCATGTCTTTACAAGTGATACGTGCGTGTTTTCAGATACATTTGAAGGCAGACACAAGATTACATAGACTACATATGACAACACATTAAAGGTACACTGGAGTTTTCTTTTTACCACGTGTGGTCGGGGCTTGTTCTACTGTCAAACTATAAAATAGTGTTCGTTGTAATTGCAGCTTAGAGATAAATTGCCGCTGCACTGTGAGTCGCAGACGGTGACGAGAGAGGGAGGGGAGATTTATAAGCAGAAAATTCGAAAGGCAGAAGGTGTTATTGGCGAGGCTTCTCCTCGATTGAGAGGACTTTATACCAATATGGAGTTTGCACTGTTTTTATTGAAGTTGTAAGTCACATCATTTACCTATTCCACAGACTGCAATAACAGCTTATTTGGATGTATAATGTAGTTAGTTGCAAATTAGCCTACATGTTCGCATAAAAAACTGGGTCTTGAATAATGACTTTCAAACATTTTAAATAGTAGGGAGAGTGTTCAACATGTGTGTTAGTCATGTTTGTGATTGGTCAATACATTTTGAATGTGAACAGTTCGTTTGCAATTAAAACTCCAGACAGTACCTTTAAATAGTTTTTTTAAGTCATCAGCTTCCATAGTTAGAACAATTATTGTACAAATCTTTGCTAATATCTTGATATCCAAGCTTGGTGACCATAATCTCAGCCGATAATGCAACATAACACTCAGCAGCTTTTGGAGATGAATTCAGCTCAGACTTAGTAGATCAGGAGTCTTATACTTTAAGAGCACTTATGCAACCACGAGCTACCCGAGAGACAGGAAAGAGAGCTAAAACTGGATAGACAAGGGAGGGGACCTGGGAATAAAAAAAATGAGAAAATATACGACACACTTTCCAAAATAAGGACAGTAGACATGGAAAAAAATCATAAATATTCAGAAAAAGCACTATGTGCTTACATTGAGTCCAAAGTAAGTAATTTTAAGGGTATTCTGACAACAGCATGCATACTATTGTCCATCTGTTTAACAAGTCTGTTTATCCCAATAAAATAAGTACCAACAGATGTAATAAACAGCCTTTTAGGTTTGAGTTTCTGTGGTTCAATAGACCTTACGTGATAAAAGTCCACATATTTTTTAAGCTACATCAGTAGAAATGATCCATTACAAATACTCAGTCATGCTTATAGTGTAAAAACCTCTCAGTCTAAAGCACTGAGATTAGTATTAGTAATAGTAGACTGATTGAGTATTAGAAAAGTTACAGTCCTCGAACATAAATATGTCTGGAGTAAACAAAATCGTAGCATGCTTAAAGCACATCTCCATTATTGCAAAGCAGTTTATTTACACAGATCATCACCATGACAGAGCCTGTACCAGCCCCACATGTGCAAACTAACCCTATCGGATGCTTTTTCCGCTTAGGCAAAAAGAAGACAAAGACCATGGTCGGTTTCCTTGAATAAGAGGCATTGTTTACTGAAAGACAAATTACGAGCACGGAAAGACGAGTCAGTGGTAGTGCCTCTCATCATTTCTATGGCTAGAGTGCATGTTAAATTAAATCTAAATGGACATTAATGGACCAAATTTCTCGCCACCATCACAGTCTTCCAATATCCGAGTACAGTTAATGGACCCTTTCTCTTTCAGAGGCGGAAAAGGAAAAGGGGAGTGCCATAGTGCAGCCTAAAAAGGTAATGCAATAGGTTCCTCCCTCCCTAATCATTTCCCATCGGTTTAGTTTAAACTCTTTAGCACATTCTCCATCACTTTCCCTGCTAACAAAGGCCTCAGTGCAGCAGCGTTAGCATGTTGCTGTTCAGTAGCATCACTATAGTACTGGTGACCACTGCTAAAGACCCTCGCAAGCCCATCTCCAGTCCCTGCACCCCTCCTGTCTGTTTCTTCAAGTACTTTTCAGAATAAACCATGTACAGCTCCAAACATCTCCTGACCGTCAGCTGCTCAATCAGTGCTGGGTAGCCAATCTCCACAATGCTGACTGTATCATCATCATCATCATCATCATCATCAGTAGCAGCTTTTCTGACCGCCTGTGAAGCTGGAGGCACAGGATTGGCCTCGGGCTGATTTAAAGGGCGGGGAGTTGAGGGTGCGGAGGGCGAGGGGTGTCCCGCTGTAGTGCTGTTAGTCTTTGTTGTGTTGCTGCCTGTGCCAGTGTCTGGAGTTGAGGTGACATCAGTAGTTGTAGTTGTGGTGGTGGCAGCTGGTTTGTCTTTTGGCTTTCGATTGTCCACAGGTAGCAGGTCTGTTCTCTTCATGCACGAGTCCATGTAGCTATCATAGGTCTCAGGGGGTTGGCTGTACTTGTAGTCTCTGCTGTAGTCATTGGTATCAGTAGACTTGACACCGTATTTCCTGTACATGTAGTGGTTGTAGTAGTACTCCTCTTCGGGACTGCGGAAGTTGAAGTGAGGACGAGGGAACCTTCCTAGCCCGTAGCCAAGTGCCATTCCTGCCATAGCCCCTCCAGCTGCTGCCATTACTGCACTCCGTCCAAAACCTCTGGAATTATCTTGGGGATACATGCCCATTGCCTGAACTGAGTGGGAAAAGGGAGAGCCACCCCCAACCCCATAGCCCCCATGACCAAAGCTGCCACCATAATGAGGGCTCAGGATTTTGTTTTTTGGGTTATGGTTGATATAGCCACCTGGATAACCTCCATAACCACCATAACCTCCATAACCTCCATAACCACCATAACCTCCATAACCTCCTCCATATGGGGAGCCCCGTGCTGGATACCCTCCTCCACCCTGCTGCCAGGGGTAATTTCCCGGATACCCGGGTCCGCCTGATTGCGGAGGGTAGCCTCCTTGATTGTTTTGTCCAGACTGTTTAGGGTATCCACCCTTAGAGCCGGAGCCCTGATTATTTTTGTGACCTGCATTAGTGTTGGTGCTGCCTCGGTTCGATGTAGGGATCTTCTTCGAGCTGAAGCTTTTCCCGAAGCCGCCGCCTCCCCCTCTCTTAGCCAGTGAAGAATGGGTGTGAAACAGAAGAAGTGACAGACACAGCACAGATAATGAATTCAGCTTCATTTTCATCCTGTAGGGAGGGCGAGGGAGAGAAAGGGAAAATTAAGAAAGGGAGAAAAAGGGTAGGCAAAATGTAAATGGACTGCACTTATATAGCGCTTTGCTAGTCTTACTGACCACTCAAAAATGCTTCACACTACAGCCACATTCACTCATTCACACACACATTCATGCAGCACTTTTTTTCTATTCATACATCGCTTTCTACACACACACACACACACCCTCTCACACCGATGACACATCAGGGGCAATTCGGCTTTTCAGTATCTTATCCAAGGACACTTCGACATGCGAACCGGAGGAGCTGGGGATCCAACCACCGGCGTTCCGGTTAGTGGACAACCCGCTCTATCTCCCGAGTCCACGGTCGCCCAGTGTAATAATAAGAATAATTGGATTTGATCATTTTACACTTAAAAAAGTCTTGGTTCATTTCATGAGAGCTGTCTGCCCTTTCAGAAACAGTAAACTGCTTGAGTTGCGGCTCACTGCAACTTTGATGTACAAGAGAACATGCATGTAATATAAGTTTCACTGACTCTTGTGGCTACTGTATTGCGTTCTTTTTTGCGATGTCCTCTGCTAACTCGTTTAAATAACTTGAGCAAGTAGTAGCAATACACCATTAGATCATATTCAATACATATTTGTAGTAGTTGTCCGAATATTTTTTTGCACCACACATACTTGCCCACCGGGTTCACCCCGCGGTTTCAGCACAGAGCTGTGGTTCCAAAATGGGCTGCGAGATCGGCTTAAAATAGTGCACCCTGGACCCTTAATGTTATTCCAGGCAGCCCAATGGTACTCTTTCCACCAATTTGGTAACTAACGTTATGCACACAGTACATGTACTCTAAGATGATATCAATTTGTCTTCCTCCAGAGATGTTGCCATATTGTCAATACCACGGTAGTTATCACGTTAATATTTCTTGGCGTATGGCTTGTGGGCAATGTTGAAAATCAATGAGCGGGACTGGTTTTTGGTCATATTTTTATATGATTTTCACATGAAAAAAAAAAATGAGGCACTATGTATACCGATATATTGAAATAAAACTGCAAATACCATAATAGAAGATTTTATTAGAACTATTTTATTATTATAATAATAAGTATTGTAATAATTATTATTTTCATTGTTAATTTATCAGATGATTATTTTCCCAATTAATCACTTATCTCTGAAAATAGTGAGAAATGCCGATTATAAAGTCGCAGAACCCAAACTCTTGGAGGTTTTTGGGTTTTGTTTTTGCTGGTTAACGTTAATTTTACCCCTTAAACTCGCCCAGTTTTACCAGAAAATGACGACAAGTCTTCTCTCTGAAGACGAACACGCCAGTTACAGAGACGAAACCGGTGTGGCCGTGACAGTACACGATAACCCGACCTACGGAGGCTCTGTGACGGGACTCGTGGTGCCTGCTGATGCAGCGACGCCCTCCGGCCCCGAGCAAGAGGGGGCCCATCGCCGGAATATTTCTCCGTACACACTGGAGGGACACAGCTTCCACTTACCTTGCACTGACAGCGCGGCGCTCACCTCGATGTGGCCCGAGGGGATCAGTTGTCGACCGGGGGGGAACGTCGCGCTACGGGTGGTTAGCACAGACCAGAGGTGGCACGGTGAGGGTAGGAAGAGTGGCCTGAGGCGGCATCAAAATGGATAAAGGTGGGCTCACTTCAAATAAATCAACAGCCTTACCTACAGCGATGACTGTTTGGTTGCTGTGGTCGCTTTTCTTTCTTTGTTTGTTTGTTTTTTCTCATCGGTTCATCCCGGGCGTATCCGGCGTGTCAGCTCGCGCGCCGATGGAAACGCTTCGGCCGTTTGGATCCCCGGTCAGCTCCAGTGTGACGTAAGGCCGCGCGAGGGGCGTGCGTCGCCCTGGGAAACGGAGGGTGTGGGCGGGGCCTTTGTTTTTCTCCTCAGCACCGCTTCCCAGCATCTTTCCAGAACCACGTGACGATGTCGGCCTCATCCCGTGGGGCATCACCGGCGGAGGAAGCGAGAAAATGCCCGGGTCATAAGCAAAGGGCCTGCATTCAACTCGTACATAAATAAAAGGACATGCGTATTATCAGCAACATGCAAAGGGCCTCGGTTGGCCGTTACTTTTGTTACGGATCTCTTTGGTAATCTTTAAATCACGTCAAAAACTTCTCGCCGTATTATTTTTCATTCCGCTCCTGAAAATTATGGCAAGATCTTTCGGTATGACATCAGAGCTCACCTGGGATCCTGCAGCTCACCCCTGTGTGTGTGTGTGTGTGTGTGTGTGTGTGTGTGTGTGTGTGTGTGTCTCCGTTGCTCAGGCCGCAGGTTGACAGGATTTTCAAAATAAAATGATGCCTCACAATCACACACAAATCAGCTGGACAAGCTGTGGCTGGTTTACCTAATAAGTGATGTCAATGCATGAATGATCAATATGCAGTAATAAGTCTGGGGAAAGGGGACAGCAATGACATTAAATTGTCAATATTTCTCCCACTAATTTAGAAGAGGATAAATATTTGTTTTTGTTTTTTTCCATATCAATTTTAAAAGTAACTAGTTACTACAGCTGTCCGAAAAATGCGGTGGTCTAAAAAGTGTAATATTTCCCTCTGAAATGTACTAGAATTGAAGTACAAAGTAGCATAAAATGGAAATTCTCAAGTAAACAAATACATATTGTACTTTTAAGTCCACTACCTTTATTTTAAAACAAAAGCAGTCACTTTGAAGATTAAGATTTAATGTATAAAACATATAAAACCTTTTAAAATACGATGCAAGAATATATATTAAAATAGTCAACAATATATAACCATTCAGGCTGAACATGAAGCTGCTTATTACGTCTTCATGCATAATGATTGACCAGTTTCTGAAAGGGGCCATTCTGCTTGATGAGGACATTTCCTTGGGGTAATTAAGTGCTGGCAATGGTAACACTTTACTTAAGGTCTCCCTGTTTAGCATTTATAAGCACTATATATAAACACTTAATAAAGCAGACTGTACAGACTGTAACAGCTCAGTTCTATAAGGATAAAATATTATAAGGATAAATATTAACATAAAAACTTTAGTAAACCAAAGTTACATTTCAGCATACCTTAGTGAGTGTCTCATGAAACCAAATGCCACTTTCATTCATTTTTAATGTAGACTGTAGGGACCTACTTAGATGAAGCAGTCAAAACTAGACCCGTTAGCCACTTGCTTTTAATTTCATAAGCTAGCAGTTGCTTGTTGGAGAAAATGCAGAAGTTTCAGTACAGCTGAGCTCTAGCAGAGGAAATAAGCGAGGGGGGTTGTGGCTGTTTCTAGGAGTCAGAACAGAGCCAGGAAGTGGCAAACAGGCCACCTGCTGGCCTCTGCAAGTCCTACGTTGAAAACCTTCTGCGATGAATCATTCTGTGAACCCGCGTGAACACCTGTCTCTTTCAAAATACAAAACAGCCATGGCAGTAAAGATTTAGTTAATTCAGTTAATCCATCAACCCAAAGGAGCCACTAATTAATGAGCTGTATTGTATGTTGTGATTAGACTGGCTTCTTTACAGTAATAATGCTGCATTTCCACATGAATATATTTTTCTACTACTCATATCACCAACAGAAAAAAAAAACAACATTGATTAGATTTTGCTTCCATTTTACAGGTATTATCCACAGAGAAAGATGGGAATGGTTTCATGATTTTGACCATGTAAAATCTGGGTTTTCATCCCCCAGACACTCATTTGCCACGGTAAAGTGATGCAGTGAAATGATGAAGGGGACAGCGATGCAACCTTTAACTGAAGGAAACATGCCTGCGGATCACACATCATCATCACGCTTCTATGACAGTA
This sequence comes from Xiphias gladius, assembly GCF_016859285.1. NCBI lineage: Eukaryota > Metazoa > Chordata > Actinopteri > Istiophoriformes > Xiphiidae > Xiphias > Xiphias gladius. The sequence continues at coordinate 9,294,214 of NC_053418.1, read as the reverse complement.
GTAGGTAGTAACAGTTTCCAGACAGTCACGGTGAGCAGTACGACAGCATGGAGCTGTTAATACACACCAATACTGAATGAACATGTGCTCTTTCACAGTGTGCCTTTAATTGGTTTGACGATTAGGAAAGGTCTTGTACAATGATCCAATCTATGCAACCACAGACTCATCTGATAATGCAAGCTAACATTTAGTAGCTTTGGCGATGAATTCGGTTCGGATTCAGTACATCAGATGTAGTAAGCACCTTTGCAATCACAACCTACCCCAGAGACGGGAAAAAGAGTCAAAACACTGAATAGAAAGGAAGAGGGAGGCAAATATATATAAAAAAAATTCCAAACCATTCAACGTACTGTACAAAGCAAGGGTTGTACAAAAGGGAAAAAAAAGTACCAACATCATCTACAATACGTAAATATTGAGAAAAGGTACTTTTTTTTCTTGGAATTGATTCCAACATAAGAATATTAAGGAGCGTTAGCAACAACACACATACTTCTGAGTGTTTTATATAAATAAAATAATTAACAACAGAGATCATAACCAGCTTTAAAGAGGATCATGATATGCTTTCCAGCGTGGAAACCAAATGTCTGTACAATCCATCCAGTAGTTGTCCAGATAATTTCAGTCTGAACCAAAGTGGTGGCCCAACCGACTCGCACTTTGATCTCTTGAGTCACGCTGCTTAAATACTATAATGCATTCTTTATTGTACAATTTATTTCTAGACTGCTCCAAAACTTTCTCTGCTAACAAAGGCCTCAGTGCAGCAGCGTTAGCATGTTGCTGTTCAGTAGCATCACTATAGTACTGGTGACCACTGCTAAAGACCCTCGCAAGCCCATCTCCAGTCCCTGCACCCCTCCTGTCTGTTTCTTCAAGTACTTTTCAGAATAAACCATGTACAGCTCCAAACATCTCCTGACCTTCAGCTGCTCAATCAGTGCTGGGTAGCCAATCTCCACAATGCTGACTGTATCATCATCATCATCATCATCAGTAGCAGCTTTTCTGACCGCCTGTGAAGCTGGAGGCACAGGATTGGCCTCGGGCTGATTTAAAGGGCGGGGAGTTGAGGGTGCGGAGGGCGAGGGGTGTCCCGCTGTAGTGCTGTTAGTCTTTGTTGTGTTGCTGTCTGTGCCAGTGTCTGGGGCAGCAGTAGATGTGGTAGTTAAAGAGGTAGTTGTAGTGGCTGTAGTTGTAGTGGTTGTAGTTGTAGTGGTTGTAGTTGTGGTGGTGGCAGCTGGTTTGTCTTTTGGCTTTCGATTGTCCACAGGTAGCAGGTCTGTTCTCTTCATGCACGAGTCCATGTAGCTATCATAGGTCTCAGGGGGTTGGCTGTACTTGTAGTCTCTGCTGTAGTCATTGGTATCATTAGACTTGACACCGTATTTCCTGTACATGTAGTGGTTGTAGTAGTACTCCTCTTCGGGACTGTGGAATGGGAAGTGAGGACGAGGGAACCTTCCTAGCCCGTAGCCAAGTGCCATTCCTGCCATAGCCCCTCCAGCTGCTGCCATTACTGCACTCCGTCCAAAACCTCTGGATTTATCTTGGGGATACATGCCCATTGCCTGAACTGAGTGGGAAAAGGGAGAGCCACCCCCAACCCCATAGCCCCCATGACCAAAGCTGCCACCATAATGAGGGCTCAGGATCTTGTTGTTTGGGTTGTAGTTCACGTATCCACCTGGATAACCTCCATAACCTCCATAACCTCCATAACCTCCATATGGGGAGCCCCCTGCTGGGTATCCTGGCTGATGGGGGTAACCACCGGCTGGATAGCCCGCTGCTGGGTATCCTGGCTGATGGGGGTAACCACCAGCTGGATAGCCCCCTGCTGGGTATCCTGGCTGATGGGGGTAACCACCAGCTGGATAGCCCGCTGCTGGGTATCCTGGCTGCTGGTGGTAACCACCAGCCGGATAGCCCCCTGCTGGGTATCCTGGCTGCTGGGGGTAACCTCCTTGGTTAGGGTAACTCCCAGCAGGTCTTCCTGGCTGCTGATGGTAGCCTCCTTGGTTCCACTGTTGTTTACCCTTAGACTTGGTGTCCAGATCATTTTTTATTTTGGGGTTCTTCTTAAACAGATTTATTTTCTCACGAAGCCCAATTTTTTTTTTGGCCAGCGAAAAATGAATATTCAAAAGAAGGGACAGACACAAGGCAGCTATTACAATCAGCTTCATCTTTGCACTACAGAGAGGAGTCAGGGAAAGAAACGTAAAGAGAACAAGAGGTAGTGAAAATATGAGGGGGAAAAAATCATTATCATTAAAAAGCCTTGTTTCTTTCTAAAGAGCAGACGTTCTGGAAACAGTAAAATTAACAGTTTTCTACTAAACTGCTTAACAGACACACACCTTATCCACTCATTAGTAGAAATTAAAATAGAATACATTACCATAACTCAACTAAGTGCAATACAAGACACAGTTGTTACTGGTTTTCTTTTGCTGCACATACTGGAAAAGTTTGAGCAAGTATTCCTGGGGGGGGGTATAATTTAGGGCTGCAACTAATGAAGATTTTCCTCATCAGTTAATCAGTTATTTTCTTGATTATTCGTTCAGTCTATGAAATATCAACAAGCTGTGAAAAATGTCTCACAGCCCAAGGTAACACATTAAAATTGCTTCAAAACCCAAAGATATTTCCTAGACTATCATGTATGACAAGGAAGAGCAGCAAATTCTCCAGTTTGAGAAGGTTAAACCAGCAAATGTTTGACATTTTTGCTTGAAAAGTGACTGAAAGATAAATTGATTATTAAAATAGTTTCCAGTCTCACTTGCTTTCTTTGAACCGATTGACTGTTTGATTACAGCTCTAATATACTGTACATAACTATATCATGTTCACTACATTACGCTATACTAACGGACATTTACAGCCTTCATAAGTTTTTAGCCCTGCCTGTTTTACTCCATGGGTTCAACATGAAGCAACGGGTCCAAAATAGCTGCCGGCCTTAAAATAGCACAGACCCTCCAGACTTTAAACTTATCGCAGGAGGCCAAATGTCACTCTTGTTTGTAATTAAGGTTGTTTTCAAGGCTCTGGACCATCTAAAGAAATGCTGTTAGTACATGATGCCAATATATCTCACTTGACCTCCCTTAAATTCTTAAAATAAGGTCACATTCATAAAACCCACCGGGGGTTTTAATTATGTGAAAATATTTTCAGAAAAACGCTCTCTACGGAAAAAGTTACATACATGATATAAATCTAATCCAATAATATTCATAAACACATGGCTAAAAGCACTACTGACCTTGCAGCGTCAGTGCGTCCCCAACACTGCCGTTTCTCTCTTTAGATCATGTGGTGCCCAAACTTTTTGTATCAGCCCCACTCCGCCTCCTCCCCTCCCCCTTCTGAGGATGAAGTATTTTTAAGCCAGGGCGGCGACAAGCACAAAGATTTCAATTCATTTACTTCAGGAAAAGTTGTAATACCGCACTATAAAAAAATACTCCATAACAACAACAGAAGTATCTGAAACAAAATGTACTGAAGTGTCAAAAGTAATCATTATGCAAAATGGCCCTTTCAGTGTTATGTTATTATATTATTGGATCATTATTTTTGATGCATTAATAAATAAGTGGAACTAAATGGTTTTGGTCAAGGTGGTGCTATTTCATATGCAGTTTGGTACTTTGATCTTTATTAAGAAATCATATTTTATAAATTGATCATATTTTTAGTATTTAAAATCTTAATCGGAAAAGTGACTGTATCTGACAGTTAAATGTGGGTAAAAAGTACAATATTTCTGATATGTAGTAGAGTAGAGGAGTATAGGTATGAAGTGGCGGTACCACTTTCTGACAAGGCACCAGTTATAAAGAATTTAGCCGCTGTAATTACTGGATTTCTTGATGGTTAATACATAATTTAGTAATGCTTTATAGATCAGTTATAAGCCATTAATAAGAACATCTGGGTTGTGGAGAAACCTCCTCCAGTAGGACACTTTTCTTGTCTTTTTTGCTTTTTAAATCATCAGAATAAACCCATATTCGAGTATTAAATTAACTTAAATAATGGGCTTTAGCTTACGTGACGGACTAGTTGTTTTGTACCTCGTAATTTCGTTTCCAGTCGAATATATTTGAGATGTATGGAAAGAATAACTATGAGAGCCATAGTACTGCCCAACTTTAAAAGTTTCATATTCCACATGACGTGACAGCAGCATGAGGGATGTTGTGAATTAAAGGGTCAGTTCACTTAAACATATTACTTCTTTAGGTTTTGAGATAACTGGCTCTAAAATTTATGTAGGTGCAATATTTATTTCTTTATTAGTTTTGGCCAAATCTGGCCCTCCAACAGAAATATTTGGCCCCACAACAAGACCTGAAGTTTTTGCTTCTATACTGTGCATCAAAATGTTCACCTAACGTTTGGGAGCCAAAACACTGTGCTCCCAGAACGCAGGCTCCTAGAGTTTCCAAAAGTAGAATGGGAGGAAGATCCTTCAGTTATCAGGCTCCTCTACTGTGGAATCATGTTCCAGTTTTGGTCCGGTAGGCAGACTCCCTCTCCACATTTAAGAGCAGGCTTAAAACCTTCCCTTTTGAATAAAGCTTACAGTTAGGGCTGGCTCAGGCTTGGCTTCAACCATCCCCTAGTCTTGCTGCTATGGGCCTAGACCGACGGGTGACTTCCCATGATGCACCGAGCGTAAGTGCCCTGAGATAACCTCTGTTATGATTTGGCGCTGTATAAATAAATTGAGCTGAAATTGAAATGAATTTCAATATACTGTATATAACAATATACAAGGCTTGTGTAAATCCCAATAAATACGACCTTGTAACAGCTAGTAACAGTCAATAATTCACATCTAAAACACCAATAAATGGCAGCCTTGCAGATATAGCTTGCTAATAATATTTTCTAAGGCTACAGTAAAATTTAAAACAGCACCTTAATTTAAATATAAATGAAGCAGAAGTCACTATCATTTTTGAGTCTTTTTTTTTTTTTTTACCAAATTAGTATTGAATAAGCTGCTGTAGATCTATTACTAATTTAAAAATTGCATCTGCATCCAAATGCAATCCTTAAACAAACTTAAGTTACTTAAGACTCTGTTTAAATGATTGTGTTCAGGTGGTTACATCTAATGAATATATATTATATAATACATTTGCTCTCGGTTTAGGCATGGATTCCCGTAAACGGATGACGCCACCTGATGGCCATGAAAAACCCTGCATTTAAAAATGCTGACGTTAGTATTTCACTTAACCACCTGTCATTCTTACGAGGATAGAAAGTCATGGCATGAACAATACCACTTGAGCTAGTAGGCAGCCACTAATTAATACGCTGTATGTGGTGTTTAAAGTGGCTTCCTTACAGTAGTAATGTTATTGTGCATGTTTTACTACTTGTATCGTCAATAGTGATACTCCCACAGAACCATTGAAGCCAATAAATTGGACTCCCATTTCACAAGTATCGTCAACAAAGAGAGATAGGAGACGACTGAAAAGGGTTTCATGATTTTAATCATGTGAATTCTTGTTTTTCGTCACCCCAACGCTCATTTGCCATTGTAAAGTGATGCATACATTTAATTCAGGGTAATAACTAACTGGGCAGCAGTGCAATTTTCAACTGAAAGAAACCAGCCTGTAGACGGAGGACAGTAACATTACAAGGGCATTGATGCATCAAACCATCTGTGACTGCAGTATGTAGTAGCTTCCAAACAGGTACTGCGTTAACACACAATGTGATATTGATGAATGAAAAGAGTTGACATAAGAAAGGTTATCGAGGTTAAGATAGGACAAATTGATTGGATGCAGAGGAATGCATCCGGTCCAATAACTGGGGTAGAAATTTACCAAAGCAGAAATATGAAGCCAGTCAAGTCATCCCCATTGCTGTGGTGTCTTTTTATCATGCAGTACACAGTACCAGTCATCAAATGGATCAAGTCAGGAAAGCGACGGCAGATCAACTCAACAACATGACGCGTCTTTCTCAACAGGTCAGTGGCACATGTTTAAAGAGTAACGTAACGCCTGATGAAAATCTCGTTTTTGCTGCGCTCCAGGTGTACTCCAGGTCCCTGTGACATCACCGTCAGGTGTGGTTACAGGTACACCCAAGCAACACCCATCAGGAGCTAGGTTTCCATCCAAATTTAGTGCAATTTTTTTTGTTTTTTTTGACAGAATTTCAAAAAAATATCCAGCAGAAAATGCGAATTAATGCACATCTCCATCCACTACTGTTATGTGAATATCAGGAGCTGGTGGTTCTAAATTTCGGGTGCCATTAAACCATTGCCAAAGAAGAGAACAGTGCAACGTAACATAATTAAAAGAATTGAAACTTTCAACCGGAGCAGACGGTTAAAAAACAAAAAAAAACAAAAAAAAAAAAAAAAAAACTGCTTCAGCTTGGTGTTAAGTCACTCTTTAAAAAGCACAATTTTTTTCCTCAAGAAAACTGCTATAAATACTGCATAAATCAGTTCACATCCACTCAAAGCTTGGGAATTTGTAAATATGGCAGCAGAGTAACAATAAAGCAACTATTATGATTCTTTATTTATTTATTTATTTATTCTTTTTCTCAATCTCCTTTATACCACGAGAGCAGATCTGATTGGAAATGTAATTTTTTTCCCCCGTCAGCATCAACACTTGTGATTATAAGGGAAGGATTCATTTGGACTTGGATTGGATTGGACTGATCCTTAGATCCAATGGGAAGGGAAAAGGAGACATTCCACTTAAATAGAAAAGGTGCAACTGGGCGCTTTTAAACACACTGAGGTGAATGATCAAACCAAAGTACAAACCAACATAATGGAGATAATCTGTTTTTTTTTGGATGAAAAATGCATGAACATGAAACCAATCGCCCTTTAACCTTAGGCACGTATGTAAAACCAATAATATAACTCTTAGAAATCAATATGCTTAAAAAAATATCCTTTCATTAATGGCATCCATCTCTGGGAGGTGCCTATGGATAAATAGCAATGAGGACAAATGGTGGAGACAAAAACTTTCATTCGGCTGCAGTGAAGTTGTTACTCCAACCATGTCAAACATATAAAGGGGTATGAGAGGAGAGGGTTACAAAACACACAAATATCTGTATTTATAAAGTACACAGCTATGCGGTAAAACTTCTAATAACAACTTGTAGGGTCATATACTGTATTTATGAAAACTTAATGAAGTAGGAAAGTTGGGCAAATCAGTCATAATGCTACACATTTACCTCTTAGTGCCAAAACACCAAAAATAATCTCATCTGTGGCTTCAGCATTTAAGCTTCTCCCCCACATTAATAGTCTATCTTTATGGATAACATCAAGCATTTTCTCTTTTTAGTTTAAAGAAAGCTTAGGATCATAGTGTTAAAAACACAATACATAAACTGTTTATGCAAATAAAACCTGTAATTGTTCGTTTTACAGATTGTCCTTTCAGTGGTTTAACTGTGGTGGCAGACTGCACTCTACCACAGTCACCTCTGGGTTCAAGGAGTGACCACTCTCTTAATAATATACCAGTCTTCATTTGCTTATTACAGCAGCAGGAAACTACACTATGTCACCCTACGTACGGCTACTGAACCAAAAAGTTCAGCAGAAAAATGGATGACTTCTCTCTCATCCTGAACAGGGATTAAAAAGGTATGCAAATAAAAACAAAACAAAACTGCTAAGAGAGAAAAACTTGAAAATGTTCAAGAGACATTAGGCCTTTGCATAGCAAATTGTACAAAGCTGCTGCCGCTGCTGTGATGTGCTGTAAGACAGAGACGAAAATATACGAGATATTTACAAATTTACAGGAGGAGGAGGAGGAGGAGGACACCGCCGAGACTGAAGGGAGACACCATCAAACAGACAGCTGACCAGGATTAGCCATTGGCGGCTTGGGGCGTCACTTCTAGGACAAACAAATCACACCATCAGTGGTCTACCAGTCCAGTGAAATTTCAGGCGGGTTTGTCCAGCTCTAGCGGAGAGCTACAGTGAATGGATTGCACAAAAGTGACGGCAGAGGGCTGAGAGCATGAAGACGCCGCTGTTGAGACAAAGCAGAGGAGGCAGCAGACCCTTCCTGGGTCCTGGGAACAGGACTCCTGGATGAGTTGCGTAATCTGCCGTTATCAAAAGCCAGGAACACTCCTTCCCCTCCCTCTGGTCCAAAGAGGGGAGAAGGTATCAAACAGAGGAGCTTTAAAAAAATTGAATGCTACTGAGATATAAACCATCAATGGCCCTGTCACCCCCAAAGAACACAGGTCCGTATGAATCCATCTCCCCTTCAGTCCAGAGGCTCCCGCTCCTCTTTACACACCGTTGGCACTCATCTTGCTCTTTTGGGACACCTCTGTCGCTGCTTTAGCCTGTGGAAGAGGTCACAGAACTTAGTTTAACCACAGTGTCCAGTGTTTCCCATTGATGTATTAAACAGTCTGCCGGGGATGGATTCATTTCAGGTGACATGAAATAATTTTTTTTGAATGTTTATAGCATTTTGCCCTTATTTGATAGCTCATAGCCACGAAGTTACAGTATGGTATCTGCAGTTCTTGAAAAGCCTTAAAATGTGTATTCAGTTCCCTAAAAAAAAGGACTTTGAAGGTATTTAAAAGTCTTAAATTTCATTTACAGAACTTCTGAATATTTTTTCTCGCCTGCTGTAGACCGTGACATTAGTTACAACTTTTGGCTGTAAGTAGACGGTAGCTAGAAAGCTTGTTGACTCCTAATGTGTCGATTTTATCAAAGGCTTAAATTAACAAATAATTTTTTAATTGGTACCATAATACCAGTTTGTTTAGAAATGTGTGGATGTTTATATAAGTGATGGAAATTTTAGTTTATTGGAAATGACATTTAAAACAACAGTTACATAACACACTGCCCCAGTAGCCTTAAAGACAGAAAAGCCAAGTGTCAGATAAACAGGTTCTCTCCCATTGAGCGAAAGAGAGAGAGAACAAGCTTGTGTTGCTTTTCTAAAAATGAAAATTTATGCCATGAGAATAGTTTGAAAGCTGCTGCAATTGCATTAAAAGTTTCAACACAAGGGCTTTAAAATGTGTTTTGATGTCATGTAGTACGTCTGTAAATGGCTGTTTAGTTTATAAAAAACAAACTCACTTGGAAGCGTGCGTGACAGTGACAGGTCTATATTTACCAGCTATTTTTAAAACCTCACACAGATTAACTTGCTGTTGATCACTTCCTACTCTGCCGGTAGCCTTCTGTATTCCTGGGTGTTACACTGTCAAACGTATTTCTTCTCTATATCTAAACTAAGCAGATTTCCATCCAGTCTCTATACTTTCCTCAACGTAATCAAGCACTTTCTTTCTGTCCCCCAGAATATCTGTCCCCAGAATAGCTGGGGGACAGTGCCCCACTGTGAGAGATTAGTGTGTTATGTGAGAAAGATCAGAGCCAGGAAGAACTAACTGGATTAAGAAACCCTGTCTAGCAGCAAATCCCATACTGATTCTGTTGCTGCCACAGGTCCAAGCAGCACTGGGTGCTCACCTGAAGGACTTCGGCCGGCGTCAGAGGTTTGTCCGAGACCACGGGAGCCTTGTCTCTCACCTCCTCCGCCTACAACAAAGAATAAAAAATAAGTAAAATGGAGAGGACTCCCTCTCTAGGCCTGTTTTTTGTATATGTGTTATTATCATGTAATATTAATAATTGTGATTAATTCATAAAAAGCCTGTTTCCAATGCTTTTTTTGACAGTTCAGCTGCTCTATTTAGCTTAAAGTAATTCTTAACTGCGGTGATGACTCGATCTCCTGCCCATCATCAATACAGTTCATCTTATATCATGCTGCTGTGTGTTTTGTGGCTGTGTTTCAGAAGTGCACTGACCGATCTGTCTTTGATGATGAGAGCAGGGTCTGCCAACATTTCACTACTGACTGAGGCCGTGTTTGCCCCTGTATTCTCCGCTGGAGGAGGAGCGGCTTTCTGTAGGAATAACAACAAACATCTGATAAGAAGACTTCATCCATCAAAAGACCATCTGCTCTGGTTTATTTCTTGTTCGGTGGCTGTATTTGTTCAAATCTCCCTCCACTCAAACATGTGCTGTGCTTATTGTTACTTCATTTGGATGCATGACTTTCACGGTGCAAAATGATGTATGTGCAGAGCTTGACACTAGAGGGCTGTTTTCACACTCATCTGCTGAGGGGGGAAAAGTGTCTTTGTTCTCACCTTAAATATGAGTTTAACGTGTATGTACGAGCAGGCTGGAGGGCAACTGAATTCTACTTAAGGAGTGCATGGATTTACTGATACGTGTCACATTTTTCAGCTCTTCCCCAGCAGTATATAGCAGTAATTTCTAGATATATAATTAATTAATCATTAAACATGATCTTGGACCTGGATAAGCGGCTGAAAATGGATGGATGGTTTAATCAATTAAAAAATAAGTATTATTAAAAAGGTCCACATGTGAATTTTACAGACGTCTAGAAGAATAGTACCTTTCTAGCCAGTTTTAGCTAAAATCAAATGCAAAAACATTTTATAACTAGCATTACTGCCAGGGGTGGGCCAAAAAAATTGTCAAAGATGTTTGTCAATTAAATTTAAGGCTTTTTAACCCTAACCCTTTTTTTCTGATAAATGAGTTATTTTTAAGACGTTCCAAGACCTGCGGATACCCTGAATAAGGATTAATATGGATATAGGGTTACTAACGGAGCTGCAATCATTAGTGGATTTTGATAATTGACTAATTGTTTCTGTCATTTTTCAAGCAAAAATGCCAACACATTTACTTGTTCCATCATTCCCATGTTCAAATTATCTGCTTTCCTCTGTCATATGTTTTTGGACTGTTGGTCCAACATAACAAGCAATCTGAAGACAGCACGCTTTTCACTGTTGTTTGACATTTCATAGACTAAACCATTCATCACTTAATTAAAATCATCTTTTTAAAAATCATGAAGAAACTGGCAGAGCCAGAAACATCAGTTAGTCACTAAACAGCTGCTGTTTCAAACGAGGAGAGTGAACACTGAATGTACCATCAGTAACATCAGTGACCTGCGTACCAGCTATTTATCAGCTGGAATGTCAAACTGGGTACAACTTTATGTAGTCTGTAAATGCGTGAATAGGCAGTGGTGTGGCCTTTAAGATTTCAAGTAGATTGTAAAGGTCGAACCTCTAGTTTGGGAACAGGTGGGATGACTGGGGGTTTTGGTTTGAGGTCCGTCAGGTACATGGCTCTGGAGAGCAGCAGCAGCGATGGAGGAACATTCTCCTTCAGGTGCAGGTCCAGCCACTAGTCAGAGGAGAAAAAAATTTATTAAAGGAGATCACTGACAAGAAATTTTGCATTGTGCATGCTCCAAATGATGTAACAACTGCCCACAAAAACTAGGCATCTAAATGTGTACATTTTATATTGCATTTGTTTACATAGTTTACAGTTTTACAGTTTAACAGTTTAGACCTTCCAAAGTATCACTGTATGATGCAAAACCATTAGGGACTTCTTATTATATCTTGTTTTTTTTTGGTACTTTCCTGCTGTATATAACAATAATTCCTAATAATAATTTATTGAGTATAATTAACTAAATTGAGTTGACATTGGATGGATAAACCATTTAAAAATGGTTGATTTAATTTAATTTTTTGCTAAAATCAGCAGGCAAGAGAAATATATTTAATCCTTTTGTTAACTAAGTTTAGGACTTTTTACCTGTTAGAAAACTAACCTGAAGAACGATTATTACATTTAAAAATTACTCTTTTTTCATTTCACTTTTGCAGAGGTAATACTGTATATTTGATAAATGGAAAAAATAAATTTAAATCCACTTCCTTCTCTGTCATCACACAAAATTAATGAATTCTTTTCATTTTTGAATTCTCCAGCCTCAGTGAAGTAAATCGGGGAATCACACATTTGTGAAACCAGGATTTAGTTACTGTCAGGCAACAAAAGCTAAAAAAAACCCAACTGTCTTTCAGTTGCTCACCTGCTGTAGCTGCACACGTAGCTGGTCAGTGGTGAGACCCAGAGACCTCATCCCACGACTACGACATGCTGCCTGTAATTCTGACACACTCATAGCTGCTACACCCTCTGCTGCAATCATCTGCGAAGAAAAGAGGATAGGAAGTTAACTGTGAGCAGAGATGATAGCTACACATCAAGAGGGACTGGAATAACTCAAAATCTGAACTGAAATCAGAAGAGACGACAGCAGAGCAAACTTTTTAGATTGTGGATGCCCCAAAGAACCACTGATTTCTGTTCATTTCACCTCGATATAAAATTCACTTCGTAGAGACTTGATTCATCACAGGTAACTAGGTAGTTTGATTTGGATAAGTCGCCAACTGCACGGACTGTTATGAAAAGTATTCACAATGGTTGGTGTTCCAACATAATCACACAGTGAAAAATCTTCACCTGAAATATTAAAAAAAACTGGAATGCTTGGGGAAATAATTAGCAGCTCGGAAAAAAAAAAAAAAAAAAAAAAATAGAAAAATTGGATGTTGTGACACTTGGTGACTTTTTTCTATTTCATCCTCTCATGACTATAAAATCATGTTCACAGTTCCTCTGCCACAAAACTACCAGGTCCCAGTCCCATCTCACCTCATCATCTGATTTGATGGTCCTGAGTTGCATCATCAGCTGAAAACGCAACAAGTTGTTGGTGCCGATGGGCTGCAGCTCCAGCAGTTTGCACAGTGCCACCAGCTGGGGGCGCTCCAGGTGCTCTAGTGTCAGTTCATCCTCAAACAGCTTTGAAAACCGGACAATGTCCTTCGTGGTGGGATGCTCACCTGTGCCCCGGACCTGACAAGGATGAACAGATGTCACTGACGTGAGGCGATGACACCACCACCAGCGAACACCATGTAGCTGTACTGACAGTTTCAGACCAGCTGACAATTATTTGACAGGAGTGCAGCCTGATTAACCTCCTAAGGGACCCCGGGGGCAAAAACTTGCTTTTGGGCCCCTATGGACCCGCAGTATACATGGCAGTTTCCCTTATGTCCCCAGACACCCAGAAACCAACCAGTACTCTAGTGCTAAAATGATTAGTTGATTAATTTTATGTGACAGAAAATTGACTGGCCACAATTTTATAACGGATTTATTGTTTAAGTAATTCTTTAAAGTAAAAATGTCAAAAATTCACTTGTGGCTCCTTCTCGCTTGTGAATAGTTGCTAGTTTCTCAGTTTTTGATGATAGTATACTTAATTCAATGTTTGGATTTTTGATCGTTGGTCAGACAAAAAAATTATACACATTAAATTATAATATGTTCAGTTGGACTTCAGGGAATACTGATGGGGATTTTGTCACTATTTTCTGACGTTTTTCTTACATTTTATACATTGATTATTAAAATAACTGTCAGACGTACTGATAATAAAAATAATTGTTGGTTGCAGCCATACAGTATGTCTGTGATGGAGTAACAGAACCTTGCCTGACATTTTCTGTATGATAGTAAAGCAAACAAATAAACAGCAAGAAATAAACTAAACCAGTTCAGGTCTTAAAACTAGATTCTGACACAGGTTACCTTTACAAGACCAGGGCCACAAATTGGGGGATTAAGGACCTGTCATAGTTGATATTCCACTTCAGTGGTGCAAAATTCTAACAAATTTTTAATTAATCAAAAGACCTGAATGAGTGGGCAACTGGTGGGCAACTGGCAAAGTGGCCAGTTTCCCACTTTGCCCAGTTGGTAGTCTAGCCTTGGTCGGTCAAATTATACCAACGATTACATATCTTGTATGGATACAGTACTGCACTAATCAAATCTCAAGTCCCGTCAGTTTTAATGTAATATTTATTAATATTAAATTCAAAACTGGAGCTTTTCAGCTATGAAAAAGTAAGAGATGGACCGCTCCATTACTCTCAAAACATTTTCTCCTCATTAATGCTTTTTTTTTTTTTTAAATTGTTGAAGATCCTCTATGCATCTTAGATTCTCAATTCTAATCTCACCTATGTTTCAGCTTGTTTACCAACTCGTCACCTTTTAAACGCTTAGCTGGTAATGGTCAAACCTTAATACCAGTACGGAACAGAAGAAACAGTACAGCAATAATAGAAATGGAATTGTCTGATCAATTGACTTAATGTGAGCTGTATAAAAAGTATGCATGGGCTAATACTGACTGACACACAAGATGTTAGGAGTTTAGCTTTGCTGTAATTTACCTTTTGAACATATGTGGAGAAGCGCTGTGTTTCATCCTCTGTCTGAGCTTTAGCTTTATTTCGTCGGGCCATCTCAGCGATGGTCTCTTGGAGAAACTTGGCCAGTTCCAGCTTCGCAGCCAGACCCTTCTTCTGCTTCTCCTCCTGCATGAAGATGAGGGACGAGACACAGGTTAGTTTCAAAAGTATACTGTACTTCAAATACAGCTACATTGTGATGCATTAATATACAGTAAATACAGAAGCCATTGACTGAGTTAGCCACTTCAGTACACTTTGTTAATTACATTACAAGCTCTCTATAGTTCAGTATTACAGGGTAAAACTATTCATTGTGGCAGGTGGATATTTTAAAAGATGCAGTCATTGACTCAGTGGTCAAGTACAAAAACCTGTACTTAAACCATTTGAGACAGTTGTGGATAATCAAAATATGACAAGAGAAATATAATCAAATATGTTTTTTGGATTTCAGGTTTCCTTGTGGTTCAGGACGTCTGTTTTTGTTATCCTTCATATTTAGCTTTTTCTCTCAGCCACATAATATTGCACCATGTTTTGCTGCGTACTTTTGACACCGACTTTGTTTATCTTCTCTTGAACTGAAAAAAGTAATTTTTCATAATACAAAGGCAACACATAAAAACCCGAGGGTCTGGTGACGATAAGCAGATTTTTTGCTATTTAATAATATTAATATTCTTTAAGGTTTTTACACCTTCATGGAGAGCACCAAATATATTTCCTATAAAAAGTACATGACAGTGTTTGCCTTTGATTCACTATAGATCATAAAATGGACAGCAAATTATAACGTATTAATGTTATGTTTCTCTCTTGTATCTCCCACCTTGTTGTTGACATTGTACTATAATCTACAATCACAACTTGATGTTTTTTTTTTTTTTGGTTATTCTTCAGTCACATGTTCAGAGGCCGGGCACCTCTGTGCTCTCCAAGAGCACAAGAGCATATCTATGAATCACTCAGCCGTGCTCCAGTACATCCAGGGTACATAAGATTTGACAGGCCGACTGGACCAAGTACAAAAACCTGCTGCTTTTCCTCCACAGGAGTTTTGAAGTTAACATAAGGAATGTCACATTATTGGTTGATTATAATCACAGAAACAACAGACCAAGTAATAAGCAATTTTCTAAAAGTTTAGGTCCAGTTTTTGTGAAGCTTTTTAAAGCATTTTGCAGGTTTGGAGAGCATGTGTATATTATGCCACAGCTCCCAAAGTAAATTGCCCAGATTAGATAGAGTCAGCTGCTTGCACGTCCAGAGGTTCTTAGTACGGCAGCCACAGCCATATCTGAAAAGCTACTTAATCACCATGAACCCTGTTGCAGGTCATTTAGGAAGCAGGGTTTG
The DNA here is from genome assembly GCF_016859285.1 of Xiphias gladius. NCBI lineage: Eukaryota > Metazoa > Chordata > Actinopteri > Istiophoriformes > Xiphiidae > Xiphias > Xiphias gladius. Next base: position 9,278,569 of record NC_053418.1, on the reverse strand, counting down.
TTTTTGTGTGTGTGTGTGTGTGTGTGTGTGTGTGTGTGTGTGTGTGTGTGTGTGTGTGTGTGTGTGTGTGTGTGTGTGTGTGTGTGTGTGTGTGTGTGTGTGTGTGTGTATGTACATGTCCACATACCTTTTTGGACTCTGTCTCGAAGGTTGAGGGCAACATCTCTGGGAAGAGTTTGAGGAAGACGGGAAGAAGGAACTCCATGAAAGGAACAATAATGAACACTATGAAGGGCACCAGACGGAACAGGTCAGCACAGGTCCTCATCAGCTGTAAACACAAAGAAAAACAATGCTAATTTAACAAAATGTGGATGGTAATATGGGCCAGTATTCACGTCATGGCACCGCTGTCGGTGCCCAAGTCTGCACGATCCATTACACGTGCACTGAAGCTCTGCCAGTCCTCTTCCAAAATAGCCCAAATATAGTTTTAGCATGGTATGTACACAGCTTGAGTCAGTGAGCCTGCATACACATACTGAAATGTGTGCACATTAATCAGCCAGCGACACATACAGTAACACCATGTCCTTTTCCAATGATCTACCAGTGTCTTTTCTGCATGAGGCAACAGTAAGCTCATCTGAAATTTGTATAGACAGGTTCAGGAAAGAGCTCGTAATATAAGGGAACCTCTCATCATAACAAATTCCATTTCCATTTTTTAGCATTGTTATGTTTTCTGAACACAACCATGACTGGTTCAGCCTCAGATTTCTTGCTTTTATGAGATGTAAGGCTTGTTTTTTTTAGCAGCTCTCTCTAACATAAAACTAGTCTGCTGATGGACACACTGAAAGTTGCAGTACTTAAAACTGAACAGTAATTTACAGAAAGCTGTGTTTAACTACTTCAGCCCACAACTTCATACCTTCTCTTGCTCACATTTTTTACGTCCTCGGGAACAGATAGTACACATTCCTTTTTGACATTTAAAGGTGTGTAAATAAACATTTAGGGGGAACCCTTAAGCCATAACATATTTACTGATAATGACCTGGAGAAAAAGAGTGGGGGACCAGGACGACTACTTTTAAAACAGAGTCAAAACTTTTGTAATGTGACAGAAAGGAAACCAGACGATTGTAAAGGAACTAGTCAGACATGTTGCTGTGACCTAAGGGCAATATATGACAAAAACAAGACCAGTTTGAAATATAAATTAATTAAAAAAAAAAAAAAAAAAAAAGATTGCAATGAATTTGGGTTAGAAATGTGGAAAACCTACAAATATATATTATAATTTATATGATAATTATCTCATGAAAAACTACAGTATAGAGCCTAACGTGAAGCAGAATTTAACCAAAAGTCAAGGATCTTTGTGTGCAGTGACTTTCAGGCACATTGCCATTAGAAACAAGCAGGTTTAATGGTCTCACTGAAGAGAAAAAACATGAACTTGAAGACAAAGTCCGTTTCATCCTCAGCTCAGCCATAAATTGTATGTTTACATAGATAATAATGATCAGGTTTGACTAATACTATCAGAGATGTACTGTATGTAATAACTATATGTTTATTATTGAGGTTGTACTTCACATCGGTGTTGAGCTGGACCGCATTATATTGATAGGTGTTTCTAATGTTTTGCTCACCCTTTTTACAAACATGAGCGAGGAAGAAAATTAGAAACACATTTAAATATAATACAATCTATTACAGCACCACCACTAACTATGACCTCAATGATAAACATTTAGTTGAATTAACAACTCCCTAACGGTGTCAACAGAAACATGAACATTATAATCTTCCTAAATGTAGAATCAGATGCAGAGCTGTTGTATTGGATTGCATTAAATTGTACAGGTGTAATCGTATTTTTGGTCCCATTATACGTCCATGTGGTCTTGGCTTTTGGAAACAAAACACAATAACTTATTCACTGTAAATTATCTACATCCTAGTGCCATCCTAGTGCCGGGAATTCACAAGATAAAATAAAGATAAAATAAACCCTGTAAAATTAGAAAAACTGAATAATCGTATACTATAATATACATTTAACTTCTCTTACCCTTCTCCTCTCCCTGCGTGTGAGCACTTGTCCATGCAGTAGCCTCCACACCATCCGGCCTGCAATGTTAATGTCAATGCCAAGTAACCGGAACCCATTGTAGTAATGCTTCAACTCATCCACAATCCTCTGATACAGAGACTTTTTCACGACTGCCCTCTCCTGCACCGGAGGGACGGCGGCCGCTGTGGTGGTGGACGCCGGGGTGGGAGCTGACGGGGGTTGAGACTGGGGCGCAGTGGCCACAGAGTCCTTTTTAGATCCTGGAGAAGCATCCTGGGCAGCAGCTGTTGAGGCCTTAGTGTCCTCTTGCTTTATATCCTGGAGCCAAATACCTGAGCTGTGCAGAGAACGGGCGAGCAGGGTGGAGCAGTGGTTGCGGCTGACGGCGTGGCCTCGGTAACAGTGGGGGTAGCCGTAACGGGAGTGCCTGAGTGTGAATGAGGACAAGACGTGGCGGGGAGGTTCTACGTGGAGATAGGCTTTGGAAGACAGAGAGGAGCAGCTGTGTCTCTTGGATAAAAAATATGATCCCCTGTTGACATCAACAAGAAAAACTGGTTAGTTATTGCACAATATTGTGCAGGGGAATGTTCTCAGAAAAAAATAAAGAAAGTGTGTGTGGGGCTCAAATCGGTAATGTGGTGAACTGATTAGTTAATCAACAATGCACAATTACAATTTAGGTAATTTATGCATCGTAAGGTGACTTCTCTATAGACCATCGAGCCAAAAAGGTTACCCGAAAGAGCAAACACGCAGTAATAGCTGTTCAGAAAACTACTTATGGCCTTCAGTTAGATAAACATTTCTGAAAAACAAATCGGCGTTCTCTTCCACTCCAAAATATTTTAGTCAATCATCACACCACCCATTCATCTCTCGAGCCTGTCCATTCAGCTGCCTCTAGGAAACATTCATCTGTTCTTGAACAACATTACCGTTTTCTACAACACTTAATCCTGTTCAAAATACTTGTGATCAAATTCCTCTTCCCGGACTCCACACAGTCACTGCTACTAAAAAAAAAAAAAATATGTACATTAATTCAGTTAGAGAAGAGGAGTTTGATGACCACTTGTACTCTGGGATAGATTTGTGTTCATGCCACGTAATGTAAGAGGTCCCAATTTGCCACTGAACACCTCTCAACTGAATCTCCGTTTCCTTACTTTAAGACCATGTTTGATCTGTCATACCTCTCCTTTCATGATTATCACCTCACGTTTAAAACCGTGATTTTCAACCTCTGTGTCAGCTGAAGTTGCTTGATTGACTGAGAGGGACACAAGAGAGTTCAAAGACTAATGTACTGATGCTAAATTGAAAAGCAAATAACTATGTTTTGAATTTTATTAAATCCACCTTCCTCTATGCCTGTTAGAGCTGCCCCGTTGAGTTTTCTTGTAAACAACAGTTATGCTTACATTCAGTGTTGCCCACTAAAATACATTATGCATATTCATGAGGTCTAACAAATGTGTCGAACGTATTTCCATTCTCATAAAACATTGCAAATTGTTTTAAATCCTGCATTGTTTACATCTATGTTTAGTAGCTTGCTGTCTCCTTCTTCCCTGCCTTTGCCGGCGCACTGCTGCACGTCTTGCCAAATTACTGCCACCTGCCCACTTGTATGTGCTCCATAGCGCTACTAGAGGTCAAAAACTCCACAGGGAACCTTGGACTTAATATAAATGTACACCAAGGTTGGGCAACATGGATAGACATCTACTATCAGAGTAAATGTGATTTTATAATAACAAAATAGTTATATATCAGGATAGTAAATATTACTGTAAACTCAACTGACAAATTATTTAAAACAGAAACAACAACCACATAAAAATGGCTGTTTTCGACTAATTGAAGGAAAAATACCTGATGCAAAAATATTGTAAATTCAATGGTAGCCTAATATACCAGAGATATTAAAAGCATATCCAATTTAGCTTACATGGTATTGTAAAATCTCTGACAGCGGACATATTGGGATAAATATCCTCATGGTATATATATCCCCATGTGTCCAACCCTAATGTACAACTGACTTAAAACTGTAAAACAATCTGACAACTGTAATTGTAGGCTTAGTGGCTGTTTTTCCATGCTACAAGCTCTTACGCCGCTTAATCTGCAAAGTAACTTAGTTTTGACTTTTGCTCCGCTGAACCAAATCCACCTGTACTGTGAAAACCCAAAGGACTCACAGGTTCTGGAGGCGGGAAAAACGTTGACAGAGGGTTTATTTGAAGATAGATTACAACAATAACAACAGCTGATTCTCTTCTAAAGTCACATCTCAGCCCGGTCCCTTACCAACTTGATGTTCTATTTTTACTTACATGACACTAACTGCACGTTATTACACTGTATAACATGATCAAAATCTTATTTCAGTCCAAAGCTTTGCAGACTTTTCTGCATCTTACTAGTAAAAAGTAGGTCCATTTGTATTTTAGCACTTTAACACAGAATAATAGCAAATTCAAACACAACACCAGCATAGTCCCCAGCCAAAAAAATACACCATTCAAAATATAAATAAACTGCTGCCTGCACTTACATATATAAATGTGACAACAACATAAGCAATTTACCAAATACAACTTAAGTGGCTCTCACCTGGTGTCATTAGAATTTACGGTAATAAAAGTGAGGCCAGAAAAAAAAAGGGACAACTGCCCTAACAGTTGCCTCTTAAACAAACTGAGGTGCGTAGTTATTTCACTATGATAATATGTTCTACTCTAGTAGCCCAGATTTGATTTTGCATTATCAGTAGAAACCACAGTAGTTGTGCATGTACCTCTTGTGTGGGACTGGAGTCATGGGATACATGGAAAAGGTTTCAGTGCAACAGACGCTATGTAAACAGAGACAGCCTGTGCTTCTGACTCTCCTCCACCACAGCAGGGATTGTACCCTAGAGCTTGCAATTACTGTCAGTGAACTTTACGAAGAGAACTACTTGTGTATTTTAAGTAACATTAGTGGGATCCAGCCTGCTTTGTGTGGCCAGAGCTCTTGTTTTATTTCGACAAGTGTAGCCATGTGCTGCTTACTTACCTTGATCTTGTGACTGCAAAGAGCACCTGATGACTAAAGGCCGCCATTGCAGGGGCAGATTACAGTATTCTGTCAAAGCACACATAGGGACAGAGTGGGGGGGCATGCAGGTGTCTGATTACACTTCAGTCATATAGTGCAGCTACATGCTAATTGGAAAAATACAAAAGCACAACACAAAAAGAAAATCTCCTACCAACAGCCAGCTATGACAGACCTTATGCTCTCCAAGTTAGCTCACTATGACATAATATGACATAATATCGCAAAACATAAACATGAGCAAAATAGGGCCCTTTTCTTCAAAAGTGTTTTAACTAATCCAAGCTGTTATCAAGATGAAATAATCCAGTTTATTCGCATCCTGCTAATTTGGTTCTTTGAAAGCATTTCCAGGATTGATTTATCAATCCCAGATGACGTTATCATACATAATAAAGTCATAACTTCATTGTTTTTACGCTTTCATCACTATTAAACAGTTACATATCACAATTCAACATGGTCAGACTATCAGTGATGTTGGTGCATGATAGATGAGATTCTCCCCAATGGACATGCAAAAGAATTTCGTGATATTCATAAGCCTGCTATAAAAATTAAAGTTTACTAAAATCTCCTAAAAAGCACCTTTAATTGCAACAACAATTTTCAGCAAAGTAAATGCTGCAGATAATCTTTTAATAAGATTTAGAATTCAAATTCCCATTTTAATGTCAAATTAAAACTCTGGCTCAAATTGTCTATTAATAATTATAGTCTTTTAGTTGAGTTTATGGCTTTTTGCTCACAGTATCTTAAAGTAAATTTGAAATGGATCTTTTGTGTACAAACTTTCATTCTCTTTTATATTTAATCATATATAAGTACAGTTAATTAACTTTCGTTAATTTCCCCAACAGATCAATTTTTTCTTAGCAACCTGCATGGATCTCATCTAAAATCATTATTATATCAACACTCCTTCATAATAAATCAGAAAGAAATCCTGCCATTTGTATCTGAAAATTAGCTTATGTAGGGGATTCACCTTAAAACTTCTCATTCATGATCCAGCTAATTGTCAACAAGCTGCGCTTCTTGAGATTTGGGTTTAAGGATTTGTTACTGTGACAGTTCGTGATAAATCATAAACGAGCTTCGAAGAACCAAAACATCCAGACTCATGCCAACTATTCAACACTGTTGTCTATAAGTTATCGATATACGTAAGAAGAACGGTCATTATTATGTAACAACACACTGGCGACCCATCTGACACATATCAAATACTTCCATGGTCCGTGTATCGGTGTAATTCCCTACTATGAATAAATTAATGTAGATCAACCAATACTCTCAAATCAATAATACAAATTTGGAAAAACACTCGCAAACGTTACATGGACCAGACTGCTGCTTTAAGAAACACGGCTACAATTAAATGGACGTAACTTAATGCTAAACTCCGGAGGAAATCTGAGACGTTTCGGTAATTTTCCACTAATGTAACCTACTCAAGTAACTGCCAAATCAAATATTAAAATTATCTCAAGCCAGTGGTCAAAAACTGTAGAAATATTACTACTATTACAACAACAAAAAAAACCTCTGACACTTAACTGCACTACTGGCCTCCGCTAGCCCACAATTTAGCCTGTTAGCTTAGGCTCCTACTGGCTAAAGCTAGCCAGTGAAATGGCAGTGCACTCACCTCCAGCGTCAAGGACCGAGCTATGGCTGCCGCTGCTGACTGGGCGTTGTAAGGCTTCTCGGTGAAACGTGAATACAATGATCCATCCACAACAATCGGTCGAGATAAACGGGAGCGACGAAAGTAACGACCGACGTGGGGATAAACCCATTTACGGTGGGTTTATCGTTTTAAAGCGGTCCTGCAGGTGTCGTGTCGCAGCCGCCGAGCGTCCGCTTGTTGTGCGCAGCCTTCGCAGGCAGCTGCACTGGGAAGTCACACTGCACATGCGCCAATGTTGTGACTGTACCCACCAAAGATCGTCTATGTTGACCAGGATGAATCACTTGATGGTTGTTTTTTTTTTGTTTTGTTTTTTTTGTTGTTTTTTTTTAAACATTCCACTTTCCGCTCACTAAAAGTGGGAGTAAACCCAAACGCATGCACATTCCTACTGTTATTTTGCCTCAGAGCATCTTTAATTTGGGTGGATTTGTATATGAGGTGGGTTTGAATGGCCCTACCGGCCAGAGCCTCTATGGGAAGAGAGAGTACAGAGAGTATAGAGGATGACAGTAAATATATATATATATATATATATATATATATATATATATATATATATATATATATAAATGATTTCTGTGTCAAGTAATCAACACACAGAACCCTGGGACATGGTCGTCTTATTCAATAACAGAAATTAGGCTGCAACAGTTTCTTTCATTATACATACATCTGACAATTATTTTTTTCATAATCAATTTTGATTGGTGGGGTGTAGAAAATATCGGAAAATAGTTAAAAATTCCCATCGTTATTTCCTGAATAAATAATAAATTTTGTTTTGTCTGACCAACTGTCAAAAATACAAAGCTTCTGAGTTTATTATCACGCTACATGAACTACAAATACCCATAATTATTCACATTTGAGAAGCTGGAACAAGGGCTTTTTTGGTATTTTCCTCTTTCTTCCTTTTAAAAATAAGACTTACCAGATTAATCCCTTATAAAACTTGTTACCAATTAGATTTCCGTGAATCAACTAATAATCGATGAATCAATTAACCACTTCAGCTAGAGCCAGTGGAAATAATTAAACTGCCATGTAAGATGCCTATGAGATACATAATCCAGGAAAGTCCTTTGTTTCTGTTTTAGGTAGCAATGAAGATATTGTTTAATGAAAAAATTGATATGTGGTATGCAGAATTGGGAAAAAAAACACTTCTAGGAACCAGTAGCCCTTCACACTTTGCAACCCTGGGGACCTGTGGTAAGCAGTTAGGTTCAACCATTGGCCAGTTTTTGTCAGCATTTTTTAGAGGAGGGTCAACACAGTTTTCCTATCGCTGCGGTGATGCAGGCATCTACTGTATGCTGTAGATGTTGTATTTGCTGAAGTATTTATATCATTTAAGTTTGTTTTTGGATTGTATTTGAATGCAGATGTAATTTTTCCATTAGTAGGAGAGGGCTAACAGAGCTGCAGCCGCTTATTTAATACTTATTTGGCAAAAAAAAAAAAGACTAAAAAATAACAGTGGCTTCTACTTCATTTATATTTAAATTAAAGTGCTGTTATTCATGCTGCAGTTGCCTTACAAAACATTATTATTGGTGGGCTATATCTGCTAGACTGCCATCTGTTTTTGTTTGAGATGCACATTGTTATATACACTCAGTTGCCAGTTTATTAGCTATGTCTAGGTAGAACTAATACAGTGTAATCCAACGGTCCTGCAATAAATCATGAAAGTTATAATGTTCTGTTCTAATGGAAATTGTTTTAGGCGTTGATTCAGTTTTATGATAATTCTGGAGGATGTAGTTTTTTGTGCAGTCGAACTGTACTGCATTATACAAAGAGGTGTTTTTCTGTTATTTAGCCTACTCTCACTGATATAAATGGGGTGGACAAAATGGTAGATACGCCTCTCTGTATAATACATTGATACCTATAGTAGATTTATGAGGAATTGTGTAAAAATTTCGATGCAAACTATAAAAGTGAAGACTTAAGCTTTCGCTGTGGGACCGAATAGTTTTGTCTGAGGGCCAGCTGCTATTTGCCTCCCACTGCTATAGACTGTCGGCTACAACATTTGTGGTAAGAGGAAATAGAACCAGAGTGAGAGGTCCCCCCCCTCCTCCTCCTCCTCTTCCTCCTCCTCTCAGCTACAGATCAGGCGAGGAGGCGTATAAAACTCAATCAGAGACTCTGGCGCAAACGCAACTACAGCATCTGCGTCAGGATGGGGGTGGAGGAGGAAACAAAACAATCACTTAATAGTCTTCACAACCTTAAAAATCCTCTTTCGGGCTGTTTGTGGGTATAACCCTTCCCAATATGCATTTCCTCTTTCATTTTAGTGTAGGCGTGACTTTTAATACCGGCCGCACCATCAGATCCCTCTCTTTTTAAACCCACACTCCTTCCTCACAAAGTATACGGCCGTCTGAAGTAAACTACACATCCCGGAGTGCTCCTGTTGACCCCTTCAGCCCAGTCTGGATCTGTGCGATTTGGCGCTGAGCTGGAGACCGACCGACCGACCAGGCCGAGACTAGAAACCGGGGTGCTTTTGTTAAAGCGGAGGAAGAGGGAGCTAGAGATCGTTGTTATCTTCATCATCATCATTATTATTATTGTGAAGACTGCACACGGGAGGGAGGCGAGAATGGAACATATCTGTCTGTAGCAGGGTTTTTCACTAAATGCTCCAGTCCCTACATTGAGGAAGAGCCAAGCTTTGGGATTGGGTAGCGACCAGATAGCGTAACACCCCCTCCTCCTCTGTGTAGAGAATTGCGTTAAAACGAAAAGGAAAGGCCTGCGCTTTATCAATATTACAGTATTACTTTTTTTTTATTTTTCAGATTTTTTTTACCCCTATAGATTAAACGAGGAAGCGTTGCTGGCTGGTGTATGTGTTTAGAATGGGACACGCTGAAGGTATTGACATTTTTTTTTTTAATTTCCCTGCATCTCTCGACTCGGCATCAAAATCTGTGCTGCTCCCCTGCTCTCTCCTCTTTTAGCGATAAGCATGTTTGCCATAGCTGCTGCCGCTGTCGATGCATGTTGTTATCCCAACCCCTCCTCGCCAGCTCTGTGTCTAACACGGACCGTTTTCGGTCGCTTATTTTCAGGCACATTTACCTCCAGTGATGGAGGTATATTCACGCCAGACAATTTGATTTAAAGGGGCAAAGGCAGCCATATTGGCAAATGAATGTTAGCCTAGCCAACATTAGCTTTCCCTTTCACCTTCTTCCATGTGTAATGAACAAAAATGGATAAACAATAACCAGAAACCTATATCCTTGGGTGCCAAACGACAAATGGTCGTATCCCCGCTTCGTGCTTTTTGTCTAGCGGTTAAGACGGTTCACATCTTTTCAACACAATCCCTTTGATGTCAGGTAGCTTTAGGCTAACATCGCAGAAAGCTATAAGGGTTAGGGATCATTCATGAAACATTTTCTGTCTGCGCAGTCGTTTTTAAACATAACCACTCAGTTTTGACAAGGTATTAATATTTAGGGCACCGGACATGGGCCGAAAAATAATATCACAAGTCGATATAGTTGGCTGGTGACTGTTAGTTGACACTTTATGGATGTTTACATCACCTTTATCCACCTTTCCCATGGCTGGGCAGCCTGAGTCTGTTCACAAATTAAGCCACAATCAGTGGATTGGTCTGTTCACTGTGAACATGCCAAGCCTCAACACTTTAAACCTGAGTAATTCATCACTACAAATATTAAACGTGTCAAGTGTAAGAGGGCAAAGCAGCCACCGGTAGCTGCTCTTTGTTTTGTTTGTGATAGCAGGCCACCATGTGTTTGTTGTGGATGAAATTTAAAAACACAAAGTGATCTATAGCTTGTGGAAAGAGGCACTGCACAGATGATTAATGGCTAATCCAACAAGAGCCTGCAAAACTTCTCAGTCATAAATACAAGCTGCCTGGAATTCGTTTTGTGTTTTAAGAGTAAGTTTTAGATTATTGATGGTGATGTTGGCTGAGGATTTGTCCTGCTTTTGGAAGGAGTTTGACATTTGAAATTCCTCCAGATTCCCCAAGTCAATATAATTGAATTGCTAGTTTTATCTGATCAGTATCTGAACAGTCCAAAAACTCAAACATATTCAGTTTACTAATATAGAAAACTAAAAAAAAATTACACATACTCACATTTGAGAAGCAGAAACGAGTGATTTTCTTTTTAAATTAAAAAAAAAAATATATATATATTTTTATTTGCCAGTTTTGTTTGACGTACTACTGAAGTGATGGTTGATGGCAGAATTGTTCAGTCAGTCTACTAATTGTTTCAGCTCTTGAATTTATTTGGAGCTGAGGTTAGATTTGGCCAATACTGTATGTCTTCACAGGATTGTGTTACATGTCACATAATATCTAATGACTTCATAAACCCTCCAGGCTGGATTTACCCACCAGGAAAAGTGTTAAACTGCTCTGGAGCCCTGGCAGTTCTTTTGTTTGCCACACATGCAAATTTGTTTGCAGATATGCACCACTAAAGTACAATATTTGCTTAAATGGTAACAGCAGGTGCTAATTTTTTTTAATATTGTTTTGGGGGATTTTTTTTTTCCTTTAGTGGACAGTTTAATAGTGTAGATGCTGCAAAGGTCCCTGGCTGGAATTAAAAAGAAAAAAGAAAAATTCCGATTATGTTATGCCTACAAGGTGCATATTCCTAAATACATATACAGTATGTTTAATCACATTACCACTAACCAACTGACACACAGTAAACCAGAGGCAGGATAATCTCCCAGAAAAGGACTACTGGTAGGTTTCTGGGCCTCTGGGCAAAGTATCATGAAGCTGCCCTGTGTAGTCTCTGGTATCCCCTGTATCTGATGAACACTAAAACCAAAAAGAATATATACACCATGCATAGAGAGTGGCACAACCCAGGGGTGTCAGTAGGTGACCAAAAAGAGTCTTGCAGAGAGTAGATCTGATATGTGCAATGTCAAGCTGGAGCTTCTTGTTATAACATTTCATAGAAGAGGATAAATGAGACAATCTTGAACAAGGTATTTGGTTGATTTGTTTGTCTTGGTTTTGAAAACACAGCCTATCTGTGTCTCATTTAATTGCTATGTCTCTGTCAACAGGTCCAGTCAAAGAAAAAGACAGTTAAGGATGCAGGAGCCCAACAATGGATTTCTCCTTCTCTTTCATGCAAGGGATCATGGGAAATACAATTCAGCAACCCCCTCAGCTCATTGACTCAGCCAACATCAGACAGGAAGGCACCTGCGACACCGGTAGTGACCCGGGCGAGGATGGTGGTCCCTCCTATGATGCTGCCCTGGATGCAGAGTTCTCCTACCCGCCGTCAGCCTCGGAGGACATGCAGCAGGTCTCCAATGGCTTCCCGCCGGGACTGGGCATGTACGAGCCGCAGGCCAAGTTTTCCATGTACTCGCAGTTCCCCAACGGCTCGGCAAACGGCTTCGGGGCCATACGGAGCTACGGAGAGCACGGTCTCCTGCCGGGGGAGGGGACGGTCCTGAGAGGACCTGGTCTCCAGGAGAGACCTTTGTCTCCTGTGTCCCCCCCACTGCCCACACATCACCCACACCTCCACCACCATCATCATCACCCCCATCACCACCACCAAACACACCACTTCCACTCAAACCCACCTCATATACAAACCCACCCACACCCACAGAGTCCCCCGCCACTGCCACTGCCCTCCCAGCACCACCTGCCCCAGACGCCTCACATCATGACCCACACTCTCCCCCCTCCTCCCCTGTTACACCTGCCTTCCTCCAGTCCTCCCCCCTCACTTGTTGACAGTACCCCCTCTTCTCAACCCTCCCATGCCCCGTCCAATACCCCTGGTGGGGTGCTGAAGAAAACCAGCTCTCCAGAGATCAAGCTGAAGATCATAAAGACGTATCAGAACGGAAAAGAGCTGTTTGAATCTGCGCTGTGTGGAGACTTACTGCAAGAGCTGCAGGTAATGCATGCATTCTCAAGCTGGTTAAATACACACAAACAGGTCTATATCAAACACTGAAGACACTGTGGCCATGTCCTCATTATTCCTTTATATCTTTTTGCGTTTTCGCTCAGAAAGATGCTATTCACTTAGGAGGCGATTGAATAATCTTCTATATATTGTGAAAATTTAAAATACACCTTTACTTGATATTAAGGATAAAATGATTAGTAACATAATCAATTAGTCAATCAAGACAAAATTAATCAGCAACAATTTTTGTTAAGTGGATTTTCCTTGAAAAATACTAAACATACTGGTTCCAGTTTCTCAAATGAGAGGATTAGCTGTTTATTTCTGTTTTATTACACAGTAAAAAGAATATATTTTGATTGTGAAGATGTCAGATTGGGTTCTAGGAAATATTGATGGGCATTTTTCACAATTTTCTGACATTTTTGAATAAACAAATGATTATTTGAGAAAATAATCAGCAAGTAAATCGATAATGAAAATAATCCTAATTACATGATAATCCTCGTGAGTGGGACAGTTTCTTCATTCTTGACCTTGGACAAATATTCTTAGATGAAAGCCTTCTTACTAGCTTTTTCCACCAGTTTTCTTGCTCACAGCCTTCATCAATACAAGCATGAGCCTATTGGAGCATTTTTAGAGCTATTTAGAGCATTGTAGCTCATTACTGCAGTCAAACTTGACACTCGAATAAAAATTTAAAAAGAGAAAAAAGAGCATAGCCTGACCTAACCTCAGCCCTCACCCTATCCTACTGCTGCATCTTGTGAGCTTTCTATTACTTAGTATTTTTTATTCCCCTGTTCCTATATAACTTAAAGCGGAAATGTGTAAAATAAGCTCATTTATTAATTCAAGTTTATTCATCAGAGACCAAATATAATACAAACAAACTGCTAAGACATCTGAAGCATTGTACAGAGATATGGCAAACTACTTCTTCTCAAACCCTGGACAAGTTGAACCAAAAGTACAATTTACATACATACTACAACTAACAATTCTTTAAAATTAGTGATTACTACTTAATTAATACTATTTGATTCATACTTTGTATTCTAATCAATAAATTGTTTGGCCTGTAAAATGCCAGAAGATAATGGAACATGCCGATCGCAAGTTCCTGAAATCCAAAAGGGCTTGCTTTGTCCAAACAATAGTTCTTAACCCAAAAATATTCAGTAAACTTTTTATGTAAGACCATTAAACGCAGGAAATGTTCACATTTAAGAGACGGGAACCGACATTTTTTGGTATTTTTCTTTGAAAAATGACTTCAAGGGTTTATCAAAATGGTTGCCGATTAATTTTGTGTTGCAATTAAGCGACTATATGTTTCAGCTCTAGATACAAACAATAGCATACCTTACATACAATTACCAGGCAGTGTATATTGAACTACAGACTTCTAACTACATTAGAAGTCTAAACTGTCCAATTAAAATTCATATGAAATTGTTACACTGTGTGGTTTACTTTTAATCGTCTTCTTAACATCACCTAAGAAGTGGATATCTGAGGAAGATTTGATTTGAGCAGACAGAGAGATCCATTTTTGAGTTGACTTTATGGAAACAGTGAAAAAAAAAAGTTAACTTATGTCTCATCACCACTGTTTTCCTTTTTCTATTTTCTAATCTTCAGAAGGAGTCTCAGAAGAATGAGGCCGCTCAGATGCAGCGCAGACATGACAGGAAGAAGGAGAAGAGGAAAAAGAGTGCAAGGCTGCAGCTGCAGGTCCAGGAACAGAGCCTGGACCAGAGCCAGACACAGGCAGGTACCACGGGCCAGACAGAGGACACCCACGTCCAGCCCCAGCCGAGAGAAACACCCCCGATCCAGACAGAGCAGCCTCAGAAGACGGTTATCAAAACTGAACCAAAGACGCCAAAGGCAAGAGCACGACCGATCACTTTCCGTAGCTGTTTCAGTCCTTTAGTAAACATACTTGTTGTTGTTTGGATTTTGAAAACCGATCGGTGACTTGTTCATGTTCATGTTTAGGTTCCGAAGGTCCATCATCCATCAGTGATCCAAGAGACAGGCTTCTGTAAGGAGTTTGTGATAGGAGATCTGGTGTGGTCCAAGGTGGGCACCTACCCCTGGTGGCCCTGCATGGTCTCCTCTGACCCACAGATGAAGGTCCACACTCGCATCAACACCAGAGGTAAGGGAACACAGCCATGGAAAAAAAAACAAAAAAAAAAAAACACCCTTAACACTCTTACTCTGCACGAATGTGTATGAATGGATAAGAACATAAACACCGCAGCTTGTGTTCCTGACTTTCTCTGTTGCTGTGCAGGTCACAGGGAGTATCACGTCCAGTTCTTTGGCAGCGTTGCTGAGCGAGCGTGGATCCATGAGAAGAGGATTGTCATGTACCAAGGGAAGCAGCAGTTTGATGAGCTTCAGGCGGAGACTCTGCGCAAGACCACAAACCCTGTAGAGAGACATAAAGTATGTACAAATGCATTGATGAAATTTTGTCAGACTGATCCAATATAAAGGGATAAATTTTAGGCATTTTGAGGTAAAGAGTCATTAAAGTAAGAGTCATTAAAGTAAGAGTAAACTTACACTAACACTAGAATCTGTAAAAATCAGGCTTCATAGGTATTAGGATTTTGTTAACCAAAGATTTTTGTTCAAAACTAACTCAATTTGTTTGAAGTGTTTACAGTAAATAATTTTATGCAATTTGGAGACTAATTTTCTTAGTAAAGAAGGTAACTTCATATATAAGTTATAAAAAAGATCACAGGGTTGGCAGAAGTAGAACCAATTAATCCTGGACTTTTGAGACTGATGCAGTAACAATATAGTAGCTGCCATTCCCCTTTGTTTCTATGTGTAGTTATATACAGAATAATGTAATAAAAAAATTCCTTAAATGCATTTTTCAAAGAGGTTTGAGAAAGACATGAACCACAAGTTAATTATTTTACAGTTCAACCATAAACTTTAGTCTTAAATTCTGAATTGACTCTACACTAGCCTCAGCTCTGTTATAGCATGGTATTCTGCCAACTCAGTGCATTTTATTATTGGGGCCTGTTATTCTTAGTTTTATTTAAAAATTGTTATGTATTGCAGTTTTATTTTGAACATACACCTATTTGTTTATATAGCCTAAAATCACAAATTTGCTTCAGAGATGAACAGGTGAAATCTGTATTATAGATATACCACTTGTAGTTTTCAATTTTTAGAATTAGCGTTTCAAAATTTAATTTTAACTTTGAAAGAATAGTTAGCAGCTATTTAGCATTTTTTCATTTTTTTCCCCCCCTTCAGTTCTATTAGTGGAAGCGTGTTCTGAAGAGGACGTTATTTACCGTATGAATGAACGGATTTAAATTCTTTTATGATATGCCATATCATGGCTCATCTCTCATGGGATTATAAAAAAAACTTTACAAAACGTAAGTGTTCAAAGTGTTCAAAGTACAACTATTTCTAACCCTTTAATCATGCATCCACTAAATAAAACAAATTTGAAAGTCTATTTTTCCAAACAACCATTTCAGTCATGGTGAGTCATTTATATTAAGTTAACTTGTATCTTTTATGTGATTAGGGTCAGTTACAGTGAGCAGAATGCAGCAGAAAACAATTTTTGGATCTGTGGGGACATAAAATCTGTCACAATCAGTTTTAAAAAATTTCCGAAAAAGTAGAGAACAATCTGGGTATTTTTTGTTGAAAATTTGAGCAAACTTGGTAATGATGGCACTGTTTCTAAATTATCCTATGTACCTGGATTATGAAGTTTTGCTTATTGAATGACAGTGACAATTGTGGCATTTTCTTCTTCAGCTTCTAAAGCCTATCCCTCAGCGGGAGCGTGCTCAATGGGAGGTGGGTGTGGGCCACGCCGAAGATGCCTTCCTGATGACGCGGCAGGAGCGAATTGACAACTACACCTTCATCTACGTTGACCCTGACCCTAATGAAGCCCCCCCCAGCAAGAAACCCAACATCAGAGCTGAGAAACGAAACCGGCGTTCCAGCGGTTCAATCGGTAAGAAGGAAGATGGAGATGTGAAGTCACCAGACAGAGAACAGCCACCACGAAGGCAGCTGCCACGCAGACAATGTAGTGTTTCAAACACAGATGACAACACAAACTCCCAGTCCTCAAATGAAGATAAGAATCAGAGGGGGGACCAGCGTAAGACCAGCTCCCCAAAACAGAACGCTGGTTGTGATGCACGAACACGGCAGGACTCACCGCCACCAGTCAGGGCCTGGAAAACAGCAGCTGCCAGAAAGCTGCTGCCTCTTTCCATCACCATGAAGAGGCTGAATGTGGAGATCACAAAGTGTGACTGGCCTCTCCTGCAGAAAAAAGCAGTTCTGTCTCCGAAAAAAGACAAAGAGGAAGAGAAGGAGGAGAGAGGGGAGAGAGAGGCCAGGCAGCCCGACCTGGGATACTGCTCTCCTGAGGTTGGTGTAACTTCATCAGACAGCAATATGTACACATGACGAGTTATCCTGTAAGGTGAAATTCAAATGTTGATGCTTTCAGCAGGACAGCAGAGCCAAACCTGAGCCCAGTCCAGAGGAGGAAGAAGATGGGGACGAGGGGGAGGAAGAGGGGGAGGAGAGGAGAGGCTCCCCCGCCAGTCGGAGGAGTGAGGAGGGAGGAATGCAGCAGACCTCCTCTCCTGGATCACACCACAGTAGTCCACAAGGTGGGTAAAACACAGACATAATGAATATTTGACGTGTAGAATGACATCATAAAGTTACAGCTCAACATATTTATGTGTTTTCAGGTTCTCAGGAGAGAAAGCTGCAGCGACGGTCAGTCAGGAGCAGGTCTGAGTCAGAGAGAGGCAACGATCCTGTCCCTAAGAAGAAAACCAAAAAGGAACAGGTATCAAAACCCCTTAAAGATAACCTGGTGTTCAGACCAAAGCTAGCACTGCATTAAAACACACACAGGTGTGGCCTCTGGTTAAGGTGGCTGCAGTCGCAACCTTTGTTACATTTCATGCCCTTCTCTCCCCACATTCCCTGTACAAAGTTATTTTGTCCTCTATAACGTCAGCTATCAAATATATACCAAGATATAATACGTAAAAAATAAATAGATAAATAAAAGGGGCCGCGTGGACAGGGGTATGCAGCTTCATGTACCGGTGAGATGATGAAATTGGATCTAGGAACTCTATTAGATAAGAGAGAGGATCATACAACACTGGAAAGTTTGTTAGAGCAACTGTTATTTTTTCCTGCTTCGCATCAGTTGCCAGGCAAACAGTGAAATTATTCTGTTTGCTCAACTGGAATGTGCGCTTGAACATATATATTGTTGTATTGTGTTGTGAAAAAGTTAAGCCAGATTCAGCTTTTTTTCCTGACAACCTTGAGTGAATGAGGGGGCTTCATTATTTTAAGCTGTAATGAGGTTGGTCTGAACATGGCCAACTAACTTGCTACCACCTGAATCAAAATGACCATCACTATAACCTAAACTCCCATTTTTAACCTCCTAGCAGGCGGAAATGGCTCCTGAAACCACGCCGAGGACAGGTTCACAGAAAGGTAGGGGATCCGTCTTTCATGCCTACTGTAAACCTCTGTGGTAAGAACTCCATATACTTCTAAAAAGTAAAATTAATCTTTTCTACTGCCCCCGATGTGATCCTCTAGGTGCCAGTGAGATCTCAGATGCCTGCAAACCCTTGAAGAAGCGAAGTAGAGCATCAACAGATGTGGAGATGGCTTCATCTCAGTACAGAGACACCTCCGATTCTGACTCCAGAGGCCTCAACGATCCACAGGTAAGCTAAGAAAACGTGTATAGAAATACCCACACACACACAGGAAAATATTGACTAACTCCTCCATTTCGCTTTGCCTGTTTGCATTTTTTGTTGATGCATTTTCAGCAATGTGCAGGATGTTTTTACACTAATCACAACATCACAACTCGAGCTGAAAATGATCAGTCGATGAATCGACAAATTAATCTGGAAAGATTTCAATCAGTGATTTATTGTAAGGAGTTTTTTATTCAAGCAAAAGTGGCAAATCACTGCTTCCAGCTTCTCAAATGTGAATATTTTATTGTTTTCATTTGTTTTATAATCGTAATCTGAAAATCTTTTGTCCCGTACTGTTGGTTGGACATAAAAAGACATCTCAAAATGTTACTATGGGCTCTTGTAATTTATGATGGGGATTTTTTTACTATCTGCTGACATGTTATGCACCCAGCCCTTAAGCAGTTAATTAAGATGATAACTGATACATTAATGAATAATGAAAATAATAATTTGTTGCAGCCCTCACACAGTGTACTAGCCTGAATATCTACACACTTGTAAGAACTCAGCTGCTTGCATCTGTGCTTCATAAGACTGGGTTTCTTCACACAAAACAGGTCAACAAGCTCTTCCTTTATATCACAGGGTTTATTTGGGAAGAGTCTTGATAGCCCAGCAGCAGCAGATGCAGACGCTTCAGATACTCAGTCTGTGGACAGTGGCTTGTCCCGTCAGGACAGCACCGCCGGCAAGAGAGACACTGTATGCCAGGTCAGCGCTGCTCATGATTCATCTCTTCTCTACTCTCTTTCTTCTAAAACCTTGCAGGTATTGAGTTAAATCATGTTCTCTTCATCTTTCTCTGTGTGCTTTTTGTGTGTTTGCGAGTAGATCTGTGAGGTGTATGGAGAGGGTTTGGTGGTGTGTGAAGGTGACTGCAACAGACAGTTTCACTTGGAGTGTCTTGGTCTGACATCCTTACCTGAAGGCAGATTCACCTGTCTGGAATGTAGAAATGGTGAGCGAATCAGAACGAATCACCTACATCTTCACCATTGCATTTTTTGTGTTTGGCTCTTTACTATCAAAGATTCTCTGTCATTCTGTTTCCAGGCAATCATCCTTGCTTCAGCTGTAAAACAGTTGGCCAGGAGGTGACCCGCTGCTCTGTGTTGGGATGTGGTTGTTACTACCATGAGGATTGTGTCCGTAAACTCCCGGGCACCACCAGCAGTTCGGGGGGAGGCTTCTGCTGCCCTCAGCACAGCTGCGCTACCTGCTGCCTGGAGAGAGACCTGCAACGAGCCAGTAAAGGTAAAACAGCTTCTGCTTTGTTTTTCAGCTTCTCTGATTTCCTGTATGAGTCTGCAGTCAAAGTTGTGGGGCGGTGAGCCAGTCCTACATCAGCAAACTGTGAAGATGATGTATGAAAGGTTTCGTTTCCTATTACATTTTTGGCTTCTAGCTTATGTTATTGACCAATGGCAATAGAAAAAAAGCTTAAATAATGAGTGCAAGGGTAAAGGCTATACTTCCCTGTTGGAATATGTAAGAGAGAAGGGCAAGAGGAAGAGATATGACAGTGTGTGTTTCTTGAGGGAAATTAGATTGAGAAAGAGAGACCTGACAAAAAAAGTGCTACTCTAGGGGGTACACCTTTACTGAAATCTTGTGCTGCATTTTCTGCAAATTATTCACCGTCACATGACACAGTCTTGCTGCAAACATCCTGTTCCACCTCAAACTAAATGTGTCCTCCTGGTCTGAGGTGAGGGGCAGCTGGATGCCGTATACCACTGGAGAAAAATAGTTATTTCCATGTGCCTGGAAATGCCTTTGGATGATGATCCATTATCGTGCTGGAAATACCCCATCTGAGAAAGGGGAGAGATGTACAGTGTTTGCATCAAAGTTTAAGTATCTTGTGGTTTAAAAATGAACCTCATGTGCTAAGGTGCCAGAATGAGCCTGGAAAACATTTGTCACACTGCGACACCATCGCCTAGACTTTGTGCCTGTGACACCAGACAGGATTAATGCTGTTTGTGTCTGATTCTGACCATACTAGCAAGCACTACATGTGGATTGTTAAGAAAGCAAGTAAATGAAACCTAAAACTCAGACTTTTGCAACCTATTCATTTTTATGTAGTGATGGACAGGCAATGATTCTATATATATATATATATATATATATATATATATATATATATATATATATATTTATTTATTTATTTATTTATTTATTTATTTATTTATTAATTTATTTATTTATTTATTTATTTATTTATTTATTTATTTATTTATTTATTTATTTATTTTTAAACCCCTCAGGAACTCATCTCAAATAACATCCATCAGCAAAATACAGTGGCATAAAAAAGTTTGGGCATCCCCGGTCAAAAATTTCTCTGACCATGAGTAGAACGTGAACTGATCTCCAAATAGGATAAAGTTAAAGGTGAAACCATCTTTCCAACATTTTAAGCAAGTTTAGAGTATTATTTTTGTTTTGTACAAGTTTAGAGTGAAAAAAAGGAAAGGAGCACCATACTAAAGTTTGGAAAGAATTGAGCTCTCAGATAACTTTTACCAAGGTCTCAGACCTTACTTAGCTTGTTAGGACTGTGGCTTTTTCAGTCATCATTGGGAAAGACCAAGTGATGCAAATTTAAATACTCTGACTCCTCCAACCTTGTCCCAGCAATCAGTAGCAATGGGCTCCTCTAAGCAGCTGCGTAGCACTCTGAAAAATAAAATAATTGATGCCAACAAAGCAGGAAAAGGCCATAAGAAGATAGCAAAGTGTTTTCAGATAGCTGTTTCCTCGGTTTGTAATGTAATTATAAAATGGCAGTTTAAAGGAACAGAGGAGGTCAAGTCGAGGTCTTGAAGACCAAGAAAACTTTCAGAGAGAACTGCTCATAGGATTGCTACAAAGGCAAATCAAAACCACCGTTTGACTGCAAAAGACCTTCAGGAAAATTTTTCAGACTCTGGAGTGGTGGTGCACCTGCACAAATATGACCTTCTTGTAAGAGAAAAGAAAAAAACATTTCCTGTGTCCTCACCACAAAATTCAGCATCAGAAGTTTGCAAAAGAAAATCTAAACAAGTCGTCCACAGTTCCTTTGGACTGATGAAGCTAAAATAGAACTTTTTGGTCTCAATCATCAAAGGTATGCGTGGAGAAAAAAGTGTGCAGAATTTTGTGAAAATAACACCTCTCCAACTGTTAAGATCAGTGGTGGATCTATCATGCTTTGGGCTTGTGTTGTAGCCAGTGGCACAGGGAAAATTTCACTGGTAGAGGGAAGAATAGATTCAATAAAATACCAGAAAATTCTGGGAGCAAACATCACACCATCTGTAAAAAAGCTGAAGTTGAAAAGAGAATGGCTTCTATAACAGGATAATGATCCTATACAGACCCCATAATCCACAATGGACTACCTCAAGAGGCGCAAGCTGGAGGTTTTGCCATGAGCCTCACAGTTCCCCGACCTAAACATCATTGAAAATTTACAGATAGACCTCAAAAGAGCAGTGCATGCGAGACAGCCCAAGAATCTCACAGAACTAAAACCTATTTGCAAGGAAGAAATGGGCAAAAATCCCTCAAACAAGAATTGAAAGAATAGCAGTGAAAGCAGTGTGTATTTGTTGCCCATTGTCATGTTGCAGATGTCTGAGTTGTTAGCAGCTCCACCAAAGACGTATTTCCCCTCTAGGCTTCTCAGATGGTTTTATTTAAATAACTGTTTGAGGACTTTAAAAGGGAAAATTGCCAAATATTTCACACGCAAATATATTTGTGTAGCAGAAATTTTTTCTTCTTTTCAACCCCATTAAACATCTCACACCCCTCCAGATTTATCTTGTGACCCTTTGCTCCCCTAGGTTGAGAACGGCCACCATCAAACGTAAATGTTCGATGTCGAAACATTTTTGGCATTCTTTGTTGTTAAAGACCATGAAGCAAGGAGAAAAAATAAATTTTAATAACTGAGGTCTTGTAGTCTTAGTCACTGAAAGCAGTACCAAGTGGTCACATTTTTTCCTTTTGATTTCCTTTAATTAAAGCTGGAACCCATAAAGGAATTTGACCTAATTCGTTATAAAAACTTAAGTTAACCTTTTTTCAGCTCTCTGTGTTCTGCACTGTATCACAGCTACGTGACTTGTGTCGGAGTGAGCTGTTCACAAAAACTCTACCTGTTGTGAAGTGACTCACTGAGTCTTTTCTCCCTCTGCTCTGCTTCCCGTCCAGGTCGTCTGATGCGCTGTATCCGCTGTCCGCTGGCCTATCACACAGGAGACAGCTGCGTGGCGGCAGGTAGCGTCATCCTCACCCATCACATCATGATCTGCAGCAGCCACGGCAGCACCAAGAGGAACGGTCTCCTCACCTCCCCCGTTAACGTGGGCTGGTGCTTCCTGTGTGCCAGAGGTAAGCTCACAGCTGTACACACTAACGGCCTTCCTCTCTGACAGCTGAGATTCAGCAGTGAACCCGAACAGACGGAGCAGACAAATGCAGAAGCGTTTAATTTCACCACACTTGGTAATTTTGCTCCCGCTGGCCGCTGACTTCAGTATTATGATAATAAACAAGAATAGGTTTTTCTTACTTGCAATTCACACTGGAGCATCAACAGGACCTGATCGTCCCCCCTGATAGTAGTTTTTTCATCTTTTTTTTTTTTTTTTTGAATATAATCATTTTTTTCAATACAATAACAGTTGCAGTACCATCTCATGCGTGAAAACAGAACCTCACATACTCACTTTAGACGTTTTATGTTTGGATATTTTATCTTTATTATTGTTTTATTATTATCATGTTTCATGTTTGGCATTGTTGTTCATGAATAGCAGTGCTGTGAAATGTAATGTTTGTTTTCCATCACGATACTAATACTATGAATGATCCAGGCTGTTACACTGCACTCCACTTAAAAGAATGCCCTGGATGGTGATGAGTGAGAAAACACAGGACTTACCCCTTTTTCATGACTTTCAACCAGTTTAGATCTGATGTTTTGTCTGTTAAACAATAAGTTGAGTGCAGTGTTTGGCCTCTTTGTGTTGGGACAAACTTTGTTTTACTTGTTACTTTCTTGTGTTATAATTGTGTGTGTGTGTGCACGTGTGTGTGTGTGAGAGAGACTGTTTGTTTCTCTTTTTGTGAATTTTGGGTAATTTCGAGTTTGACTGCGGCTCACCCCCGTCTCTTCCTGTGTGTCTTGTGTAGGGCTGTTAGTGCAAGACCTTACTGACACCATATTAAGTTCATATGCCTATAAGTCCCACTACCTTCTGACTGAGTCAAATCGTGCTGAGTTGAAATTACCTATGATTCCCTCTCCTTCGTCAGCTACCAAAAAGAATGTTGGGAAAGGTAACTGAACAGTTTTTCTCTTTCTCCATTGTCCCACTGGTCTGTGTTTATGTTGTGCCTGCTCCCGTTCTGATTTAGTTTTCCTTTTGTACACATCTTTCATTTCAAAGCCTTGAGGTGCAAAGTTAACTGGTAAACATGCAGTTAATTTAAATGCAGTTTGGTGCAAATGAACCTCAGCCAAGTTCCCTAACACATTAACAGACAACAGTGGGCCTCATGCAAGAACATTTCTGTATTCTCATCCCAAATCTTTTTTTATTTTTTATTTGTTGTTTTTATTTTTTATTTTAATTTTTTTTTTTTGGGCATAGGAGAAGTAGGATTTTCCAAACTGAACTTGTTGTAAACTGTCCTTTTTCAGAGACATTTTGACACATCACAGCAGGAAAGTCACAGGTGTAAATAACAAAATTAATTCATTTCAGCTGCTTCAGATTCAGGGTCCTGGTATTGTGCATGCTGGCTCACTGTCACTGTCATGGCTTACTGGGACACCTGAATAGAACAACAAGGGGTACATCCCTATTCCCTTACTTGATCGTTCCTCGCTCCTCAATCCCCACTTGACCCAGAAATCGTTCTGGTCCTCCATCTTTAAGGCTGTCCCAAAGCTCTTACTTCTGCTCTGAGGAGTGAAGAGCGAGGAAGGATCTCTGAGGAGCCATGAGTGAGGATGCATGAGACCACCCTCCCTTTGCCAGAGACATTCATGTGAACGCCATAACTTATAAATACTCCGCTGTACTGATGTCATTAGAAGCAGACATCGCCTGAGATGACGGTTCAGAGGAAAGGACATCTCATTTGTCTAGAAACATATTTTCTTGTTTCCTCTCTCCTTGTTTCTTCTCGCATGTTTTCCTTGCATGTCTCCTAGCGTCTTCAGTAGGAGGGAACAGACTTAAGGAAAAGACATAAGTGAGGGAAACCTGTATACAATTAAGGGAATTGAGATGTACCCAGAGCCATTTTTCAGGTTATTAGAAATACCCATGCTTTTCCTGCTATGACAAGTTAAAATGTGAGCTGTGAAAAAGGCTTGTTGCTTGTTTTAACCTGATGAATATCACCTGTTCACTGCATCATCGTTAGCATAATTGATGCCCCCAAACCACTATATGAGGCCGTCTGCTCCACTTCCTTTGTGGGCAACTTTCATTCGAGAGTGAAAAGAAAAGCTTCAAGTATTACTGTCGGAAATCAGCAGACAAAGACAGAACAAATTTAGCAGTGTCAGTAGTGGTAATATTAATACAGCTGCCAGTGATGTGTCACCGGAGGAGCGCTATATTGAGGCAGAAATAAAGACAAAATGTTGTGATAAAAGTGATGAACTCAAGGTTTATATACTGAGATATTCCCGGAACTTTCAGCTGCCATGGTCTTCTTCAGCAGGCGGAACCTGCCCAGGTGTCATCACATAATCTAAGTACAGGACAAGAGGTGGTCATATGACCCCTGTCTCTGTTTGTGTCGAATGTGACACGGCTTTGGAAGTGAACCTCAAGTTCAAAATTTTTATCTCTGTAAATTTGTCTCCAAGGTCAAGAATGAACCTCCCCATTCAAAGAGGCAATGGTTTGACATGAAGTTAGATGCTACAAAATATTTTGCTAAAGCAAAATGATCCATGACTTAAGATGGGATGCAGTCAAAGGGGTGTGACGTCATGGAGATGGATATTATTCAGGTAATGACACACTGTTGGTGTTTCAGAGGATTTTCTAAAATTATCAAAAAAAAACCAAACAAAAAAAACCATAAAATTTTGTCATCAAAAAAAAAAAACTTGACACTCCATAGTATTTTCTTCCTGTGGAGAAAGACAGGCTGTACATGGATTGTACGACAAATCTGAACAGCTCATGAATGTTGTTTGTGTCCAAGAAAAAATTCTAATTACAAGGAAAGTGGTGGATGCCACAAGTTCTCTTAAATCACTTGTATGTGCCACTTTAGAACAAATCTGTTCATATGAGTGGTTCTTGCACGAGGCCCATTGTGAGATTGGTTTGTGCTGTGCATGAACAGTCAATCTGGATATATATCTTTGCAATTAAGCTATTATAAACAAGATATATCGAGCACTCTCAAGTTTTAATGAATAAAATTTATCTGCAGTAGTTAAACTATTGTATGATGCCCTGATGCAGGATGCTCTGGATTAGTTCAGGATCTGTCTGTGGTTTGTGGAGTTTATCGCTGCTGGAGGCGCATTGCTTCTCTGCTTCAGCACTCTGGGCTTGTTTTTGATTTGAAAGGCATTGTTCAGCCTCACCTCTTTTATGCTGACTGCAACCCAGTTTTATTTTTGACTGAAATTTTCAGATGAAATAAAATTTTGGCTTACCTCATTTTCTTGAGCTTCGACCTGTCTTGGATGGAATATAACCCCAATCAGGACGAGATTTGTTAAATTACTCTTTAAAATTGTCATGTCAGTACTGCATATCATTAAAGAAAAATCAAAAAACATTAAGTAATATTATGAAAATATATGATTCCATTCAAGCTGGTCTGTGCAGGATGCGATATGTGTGATGGGAAAAGTTTTGCTTTACTGGCAGGACTGCATGCCTGCTTTTTGCCAGTCGTTTGTTACTCGAGTATAACCCTGATTTGTTGTTAACTTGCTGGCTGATTTTATTCCTTTGCTGCCGCATGTATTTCCCGTAGATTGGTCATGCTACAGTGCTCTGAATCTGATTGCCAGACATGCTGTAACTGCTGCAGTAAAAGCTGTAACTGACCTGAGAATTAAGTGCAGGGGTTTCCAGCCATTTTTATTCCTTTTCATGCTATATGGCTGTCAGAGGAGCCTTCATTCGAGCAAAAAGCTCCTGGCCTTAGTTTTTCATCTCAGAATAAAGGCCAAATGTTATTCTAGTAGCTTTTGATTAAAGCGTTGTTTGCCAGAAGGACACTATTTTCATATCCCTCTAAATGTTGAAAAACCAAGACTTGATGCTGTATCGTAGGGTTTACTCTTCAGCTTCAGTTTAGTAATTATACTTTTCTTAGGCTTGTCTGCAAATGAGATTCAGAGTTTGTCCAGGTTTTAAGGTGCATCACCTAATCATACACTCCTCCTCTCTTTGCATACCCATTTCCCACAATGCATGCACACAAACACGCACACACAAACACACACACACAAACACGCACACACAAACACGCACACACAAACACGCACACACACACACACACAAACACACATACACACACACACACGTTTACATCCATACAAATGTAGGAGGCAAGTTGCTGTGCTGCGACTCATGCCCAGCTTCCTTCCACCCGGAGTGCTTGGAGATGGAGATGCCGGAGGGCGGGTGGTCCTGCAGTGATTGCAGGGCAGGGAAGAAACCTCACTACAAACAAATTGTCTGGGTCAAACTGGGCAACTACAGGTACGCAGAGAGCACTGATTATAGACTGCTGAGGGTTGTTTACAATCGAAGGATCAAGTCTAGTGGTATTGTATATTTCCTTGTTAACAAAAAAATCCCATGAAAAGAACAAAATGAACTGATCTGATCATCAAGTATTGACTGTGTAGACAAATTCCGATATAGCTTATTCCTCTGTGCCATAGAGCACCATCGTTGTCCAGAAAACTATTAAAAACACATCAGTGATCTTCACTTTTGCACTACGTGATATGTCCCTTCATTACAACGAACATGGGCACTGTAGTTTATTTCGAGTCAGTCTCACATAGACCCTCCTGCAGCCATGAATACTCACTAGAGCACCAAGTGTGGATTACTCCACCACTGAAAATAGTCCCCAGCAAATGAGAAATTTATTCCAAATTAACGAGTTAAGTAAGTCCTGCTAAAAAGGACAGTGCCCAGCTGTTTTAGGAAATTATTTAGCCTTTTTTAAAAAGTGGGACTACATATTTGTGACCCACTTTCAAAAATGTATGTCTTTAGTAGGAACAAATGGGCTTTCGGCTGAAAAGCATGGGCAGGCTGGGGACAGATTAATGTATTGCTGGTTTTGGCCTTTTCATAGAATTAGTTGACCTTTAACAAAAATATAGAATATCACTTGCCTTATCCTTGAAGTTCATTGCAACAAGTTTTCTTTTGAGCTCACACTGAAACTGGATACAATGTGATATTATAGATGCAGGTATTCAGGGAATATTGAGCAAAGCACAACACTGGTGTTTTCATATCTCCCACAGACTGCAAGCCATGCTCTTTAATATTTATGCCACAGTTTATAGTTCATTGGTACTAGATTAAAATGTGATAATGCGACACAAATAACGTCTCTTCCATTTAAGAAAAATGATTGTGTCCAAAAAGAGCATTTCTGTCAGCCAAACATGTAGATCTTATAGGTCAGAGTTCAACAAACACAAACTATGACCTGTGATTTTGCAGGAGCTTCAGAAAACAAGCTTTGTTGTCTCTCAAATCGTCAATCAGACAAGTTTAGATAGATAAAAAAATAACTAAAGGCAAAGTAAATGTTTGCAGACTTTGGAACCCTGTGTACATCGGATCTCATTTTTTACAGGTTGAGTTATTCTTCATACACACTTCCTCTGTCCTGACATTTTCTCTCATCTTCTTCCCTTTCTTTATGAACAATTTCCCATTGCCGTGCAGGTGGTGGCCAGCGGAGATCTGCAACCCTCGCTTGGTGCCATCAAACATTCAGAGCCTTCGCCACGATATTGGTGACTTCCCTGTCTTTTTCTTTGGCTCCCACGACTACTACTGGATCAACCAGGGTCGCGTCTTCCCCTACGTGGAGAATGACAAGAACTTTGTCACGGGTCAGATCAACATCAACAAAACCTTCAAGAAAGGTAATTTCTTCTTTGAGAGTTTTCTCCTACTTCAAGGCAAATCTGTTGGAATTTCATCCCGTAAATCTGTAGGAAAGATACATTTCTGCAATATTGTTGGTGTGTTTCAGCTCTGGAAGAAGCAGCCCGGCGGTTTCAAGAACTTAAGGCACAGAGGGAAAGCAGGGAGGCTCTAGAGCAAGAACGCAACTCTCGCAAACCTCCACCCTACAAATTCATCAAGGTAAAGTCATTTTAATATCTTACTTCAGACAAATATAAAAAAAAGTACACATTTAAACTATATCCAGTAAGTCTTCAACGTTTTCACTTATTTTGTGGGTGTGATTTCTTTTGCAAGACCAACAAACCAGTGGGGAAAGTCCAGGTGCACTTAGCTGACTTGTCAGAAATCCCACGATGCAACTGCAAACCAACAGATGAGCATCCTTGCAGCCCTGACTCCCAGTGTCTCAACCGCATGCTGCAGTACGAGTGTCATCCACAGGTCTGTGTGCATATTTTTTATTGTTCATTTAGCTAATTTCTTGAACGAAATTGCACCTCTGAACTTCTTACCTTTATGTTGTTGTTGTCAGGTGTGTCCTGCAGGAGACAGCTGTGAGAACCAGTGTTTCTCCAAGCGGCTGTATGCAGAGACAGAAGTGATAAAGACAGACGGCCGTGGCTGGGGCCTTAGGACCAACCAGGCTCTCAGGAAGGTGCGAGTCGAGCTTAATGTCCATTCTTTTCACCCAAAACAGCATCAACGTGTCACTGTAAAGCTGGATTTTTCGATAAATAAGTAAAAGTAAAAATAAATGAAATAATGTACATGAACAGTTACTGTGGGGAATATGAAGCATGATACGACCTGATCATATACAACACATGCTTCTAGCATTGCAGAGGTAAGATCAACGGCTGAAAACCGGCTCTCAACTATGAATCAAAATCTACACCATGAGTACTTACAGCAGGAGCCCTTGTTAATCCCTTGCATCGACTATAAATCCAGCTTTATTCATTTGTATTTATTTTCATCCTAAATGTGAACTAAGCCAATCCTAAATGAACAACTTCACTATCGAGGTCTTGTCTTAACCAGCTTCCTATAATGTAATATAATCATATACTGTATACAAAACAGACGTTTAAAAGTCCAATTTGATATCAACGTAGAAAATCTGACGAAAAGGAATACTACATGTTCAAAATCCCCATTAGACCTGCTGAGAAAGCACTGCACTCTGATAGACCTTTCCAGCCGAACAGTGCCATGAACAAAGTCCTTGAAACTACAAAATCAGAAAGTGCCGATTGGTCAACTTGTGCTTCTTACCACATGGTATGGGGTCAAGATTTTCTTCAGTGTGTTGTATTGGAAACTCAAGGAGCCAAGGTTTGTATAGATTCAAATTCCAAAATGTCATAAGTACAGCCGGACGGAGAATCAAAAGATGATCAATACGTCAATCCCAAACACATGTTTTCTAATCGGGGACTCAGAACAAGCTTTCTTTTGCAAAGGGACATTCGAAAACAGAAAACTTGTGTTTGCAGTGTGACAGTGGGCCTTGAGGAGAAAAACATGTAAGTAGTTTTAAAGAAAATTCAGGGCATTCAGGTGTTATCAGGGCAGTCACAATTTGAGATTTGTGTAATAGAGATTAAATGTCAGTGAGAAAGATGTTCATCGCTCACTGGAATATTTGAGCAGTTTCTAGAGTACCTTGTTCACAGATTCAGTGGCTGTGAGACCCTTGCGTCCTGTTGAATCATCAATGTACAAATGGGATGTTTGTTGTTTTCTCCAGGGTGACTTTGTGACAGAGTATGTGGGAGAAGTCATAGACTCAGAGGAGTGCCAGCAACGAATCAAACGTGCCCATGAAAATCATGTGACCAACTTCTACATGCTCACGCTCACCAAGGTAACATCAGTGAGACTGATAAACACTGAAACACTATTCAGACCTCCGACAAGCGTTTCTTACACCCCATTGTCTCGATATCCATATCACCTCGTAGGATCGTGTGATAGACGCCGGCCCGAAAGGAAACTCATCTCGGTTTATGAACCACAGCTGTAGCCCAAACTGTGAAACCCAAAAGTGGACGGTAAACGGGGACGTTCGCATCGGACTCTTTGCCCTCTGTGATATCGAGGCTGGTGAGTTCACATGGAAACATGACACACATGCTTACATATGTTCTGTTACATTTACGCTCAGGGCAAGCTAGATGATCCATTTGATGCTAATCTTGTCCCTGGTGTTCCTACAGGCACAGAGCTGACGTTCAACTACAACCTACACTGTGTGGGCAACAGGAGAACATCCTGTCACTGTGGATCAGACAACTGCTCTGGATTCCTCGGGGTGCAGCCAGTGGTCAGGACATTTACCTCTCCTTGCCCTGAATCCAGTTCTGCTTCCAAACTTGAGAGGCAACCCTGACTTACAAGCTGTGTTTGATAAACATTTTGTCTTTTTGTAATGTTTCCTCCAGAGCGCCGTGGTGATGGAGAAAGAGGAGAAGGCCAGGAACGCCAAGCTGAAGCCGAAGAAGCGGAAGCTGCGGCCGGAGGGCAAACACACACACGAGTATTTCTGTTTTTGCTGTGGAGAAGGAGGCGAGCTGGTGATGTGTGACAGGAAGGACTGTCCGAAAGCATACCACCTGCTGTGTCTCAATCTCACTAAGCCGCCATACGGTAACGACAAAATGAGCTTGGGTTTGTGTGTGTGAATCCATTCAAATCTAGAGATGCAAACTGTGAAAATCTTGCTGATAACAAATATTTTTCATGTTTTGAGGTTATGCAGATGTATAAAAAGCATTGCTTTATCAGTACTGGTCCTGATAAGTCAGGATCTGTTACTATCCTGACTAAGTACCCCCCAGCTCCTAGTTGGGAATCACCACTCTGACCCTCTAAATATCTCCATAATTGCCTACTTTCCTGTTTGCAGGACGTTGGGAATGTCCCTGGCATGACTGCAGTGTTTGTGGCGCCCTAGCCTCGTCTCTCTGTGACTTCTGCCCACGCTCGTTCTGCCGGGATCACGAGGCGGGAGCGCTCACCGTCTCCTCCTTGGAAGGCCGCCCCTGTTGCTCCAGCCACAACCCCCTCAGTCCCCTGGGCTCCAACTCCAGCTCCACCCAGCAACGCCACTCCACTCCGAGCCCCGTCAGCGTCAAAGAGGAGCCGGAGCCGGAGCCGGGTCAGCAGCCCGCAGAGTGACGCCGCAGCTCTCTCAATACCTCATTCCCTGTAAAGTGCGCTCCTGTTGGCCTCCTGGGCTCCAATCCACCTCTGATCTGAGGCAGTGCACTACAAAAAGGGAATACAGTGCTTTTTGACCAGTGCGATGGCTGCTACTCAGAACTGAGACACACTGATGAACACTGCAGAGCAACTGGAGTGTGGGCATGGGGATTGACCGGGCGTAATTGTGCGCCGTTTTCCCTTCTCTCTTGCCATAAAATACCACCAGTAACGCTCTCTACAGCTTGCCTGCGCCCTTCGGAGGGCCCAGACCACAACCTCATTATGTTTGTTTTTTTTTAATTTTAGTTTTTTTTTTATTTTTACAGCTGTGGAAATTTTAAGTGTTGTCACGTCGTCAGTTACCGGCACTTTGAAGAACTAATTGAGTGAGTTGGAGGGAGAGGTAAAGAGGAGGAGGAGGAGGAGATGTAAGGCTGAACCTCTCCACCACGCCACGCTGCTCCTCTCCTTGTTTACCTGCTGCAAGATGTGGTCGGCATCTCAAACACAGGATGGCTTCACAGAAAAGAGCCAGCCCCTCTCCATCACTCCTGACGTGATTTGTCATCATATTTATCTCTTCTTCTTCTTGGAGAAAAGAAGGGGGGAGAATGACCGATTTTGTGCAATTTTTTCAGGACCACACTACATTCCAACCTTCCTTAAACATGGTTTTAATATACTTATGGGTATAGATGAATATAATTATATACAGTATCTATGTTTGTTAATGTTTACAGACAGATTCTCTCACATCATCTCAGTGAGTGGTGTATTATGTTTGTTTGTTTAGGTGTTAAGCATTACGCAGACCTCCTTGTGAAAATAGTCCTATTAAGGTGAAATATAATGGTATATCGTGTAATGGTATGACATTACAGAAGTACTTGTGATTTTCATATTGCCAGTCTCACTCGCCATTGTGTACATAATTGGCTCATAATATTGTAAAGTACTTAAAGATCAGGAGGGACGGAGCCTTGCCTCTCTGGTTGTTCCTGGAAGAAGGAGACGCTTTTTTAAACAAGACAGATCCTTTTTATTTTCTTTTTCGATAAAACTTCTGTTCTCACCTTTCCTCCGAACGGTTACTGTTATTTGTATTGTAAATGGAGGAGCCCAGCTTGTGATCACTGGTGCTGTCTTAAAGTATTGTTAACCAGCCTTAAGTTTGATTCTGGCTGTAGTAACTACTGCCCAGATGCAGTCCATTTCAGTAACGTGTACTGTGATGCTTTGATGCTTGTTTTTTTTTTTTTTTTCTTTTCCTTCCGTTTGTTTTTTTTGCCAAACTTTTCTGAAAAGCACTTTCACACAGCTTGTCGCTACACAATTTAGCTAGGTCATACATATACAGAAATGTATATTAAAAGAACATATGACAAGTGTTTCAAAATGGATACCTCTTCTTCTTGTAGTAACGTCGGAATTTAAACTGTGTTGTAACTTTTTTCCTCTCGGTCAGAATAGTGGTGAGTTCTGGGCGTGGCTTTTTGAGGAAAGTGACCTAAAAGCTGGAGTTTCTCCTTTTTTCTTTCTTTGGCACAAGTAGAAATGACTGCCAGCCTGGCTTCGTACAAAAAAGTCCTCAGTGTCCTCTAGAGGCACTTGTTTTTCCACCTGGACAACATCGTCAAGGCCGGGCTTTACATAAAGACATAAAGGTATAACAACAGTCAAGTCCAGTATAATGTACAAATACAAACTTCTGTACAGTGTTTTTAATCACTCATCTATCAAATCCAATTGTTTTGTATTTATTGCACCACATTTTATACCAATTTCTTTTTCAAACACCAGTACAGTAATTTGTCTCCCTCTCCACCACGGTGTAAGTGAAATAGAATATTTAAAAAACATGGGGAGTTTTACATATTATATCTGTATCTAGTCATTGCATACGTTATGTTTTTTACATTTGGTGTAATGATTCCACATTTGGTAACAGCCGCTGCTCATCGACCTGTATCGTGATTCGCTGTAATTGGTGTTAAAGGAAGTGTGAAGCAGTTCAATATTGGAATGTAAAGTTTCCGTTTCAGAGCAATTTTTGTGCTGTTCGAGCCTGGACTCAAGCGATCATCAAAGGAGAAAGCTTCTTTGTAATCATTGCTCAGCCTTTTGCTTGTAATTCTTCCCTGATTACACAACTGTGGGTTTGTGTTTTTTCTTCCCTTAAAAGATGTTTTTTTTGTTTGCTTGTTTGTTTTTGTAAGCGTCAGCTCTGTAGCACAGGGTAAAACAGTGCCAATGTTTCCAAATGATTTCAGTTCATTTAGCGTCTCTTTGAATGCATATAGAAGATGCACTCTGTTGCCAGTTTTTTAGGCACACCTAGCTAAAACTAATGCAGTCTAGTACAACAGTTGTGCAACAAATTCTACTTTCATGAAGGTTATAATTTTCCGTATTTCTTTAAACTGTTTTACAGAGGTGGTGATTCAACTGTATGATCATTTTGGCGCATAGGCTAAATTAAAGAGACACCTCTCTAATGCAATACATTTCAAGAGCACTAAAACCTACACTCTCCAAAATGAGCAGACAGTGGAAGACAACACCTCTCTAAAACAGGTTCAACGAAAACTGAACATTATAACCTTCATGAAGGGAGGATTTATTGCAGGACTGGTGTAGTACGCTGTAAGAGTTTTTTGCCAGATGTATCTAATAAACTTATAGTTGAGTATGAATCATGAGGCCAAAAGCCTAAAGAAAGACACAAAAGAAAAGGGGGAGCCATTGAATGCAGAAAAGTGAGAAAATTCCAGACATTTTTAAGACATATGAATATACTCTGCTTGGAATAATAATTTGTTTCATTTGTTCAGTTCAATTACCTTGTTAAAAAATATTTAAAATTACATCTACTCCTTTGCACTAACGGAAAAATCCAGCATTTATAAATATGCAAATATTTTTCTTTTCAAAAGTTAGAAGCTTGAATTTCACTGAGAAGTCCATTTCTCAGTGTGTGTGCGCTGGAGCTTTTAAGTTTCCACATCATGCTTGTGTGACTTCATATTTGACCTCTAAACTAGTTGTAGTGTCACAAAGTCATCTCGTACATTCACGTAAACTCAACCATCAGCATATTTGTTTCAAAACACGTACGTCATTCTGCTCAGTGAAGGTCAAACATTGAAGCAGAGTAACAATTAGCAAAACACATTTTGATTGTAGCTGGGACTTCAGTATGCAAAAGATATGCACAAATACAGGCACTTAATTGGATAAAGAAGACAGAAGAAGACTTGGGCTTTTTTCTGTGTCCTTAATTCTTATAAATGTCTGTGCACAACTTTAGCACATTACATTTTCCCATTTTTCTGCAGATCCTCTCCTACTGTCTTTCTGTATCATCGACCCTTTTTAAAGGCCCTTTCTGACTGTTTTTTATCGATTCCTTAAAAAAGACTAAGCTTGCTGATTTCCTTGTGCAGCTGAGCCCTTCACCCAAATCTTGCCAAACTCTTTTAATTATTATCGATTAATTATTCTTTATCAGGTAGGTGCATAATTAAGACAATATTATTTACATACTCAAAACGGTCTGCGTGAACTTTTTTAATTTATTGATGTATTTTTATTTTCATTAAAAAAAAAAAAAAAATAGGATTCATACAAGTGTGATTATCAGACCGCAGGCATCCTTGACTCTTGTGTTTGTGGCTTCAGAAAAGATTTCTGACTGATGAGTTGTGATGACAAAACTGGTCTTAAAGCCTTGTTTCTTTTTTTTTTTTTTGCTTCTTTTTCTTTTCAGAGGGACTGAAATCCATGCTTCCAACATCACACACTGGTTTAATCCACATCTATAATCAGTTGGAGAGTCTTTAAATGCCTAATTTTAATGTTGATGTTTGTTTGTTTTTATCAGTGTTCCTTTTGTTTTTGTTTTTTTTGTTTTTGTTCTTTTTTTATATTTCACAGAGATTCTGTAAAACTGAACAGCCTTCTTTTTTTATTGTTTTTTTTTTTTTTTTGCATCTGCAGATCGCATGATCATGAATTACTTTGTGCCAGTTCGTCCTCTTCTGCCCTTCTCAGCTGATACAGCAGCAGTATTATACGCCTAATTTAAGTGTCCCAGCGTGCATTGTTTCATTCACTAAAAATACTATCAGATGTATGTGTTTTGTTGGTTTACTCTAAGTAGAGTACCGACATTTTTTATTTTGAGAAAACAGCATGTTTATTCTCATTTAAGTGGCCCTTAAATACATCTGAGGAGGATTTTTCTAAGTGTCCAGGAATTTGCTAGTTGACACCCCCCCATTATGTCAAAGGGTATGTTTCTATTCAATGTGATGTCTTTTGGTTTTTGTGCAATGTTGCCGACTGTCATCAAGTTTTTAATTGACATGCTGTCAGAGGAGAAATAGTGTTGGAATAAATAAATAAATTCACCTTCATAAGCACTCATCATCTCTTTTTTACTTGTAGTAAAGTTGCTTACAGTAACTCTAACTGGGGTCATATCTATCTCTCGTGGTGTTGCTTCAAGTAAAACGTGGATGAACACAAAATACCATGTTGATTACTGTTCAACCTGTGTTACTGCATTCTGCATATTGTTAAAGAACCTGTAAATAGTTTGCATTGAACTTGCATAGAATCATGTTACTGTGGCGTGCTCTTTTTGCTTGTACAATTCTGCTTCTAAATGTGTGACTGTTGAGACGACACTCTTTTTGTACATGACTGTCTTTTTATTTGAAAAAATTGATTCTGTCCTTTTTCATTCTAAAGTTGAGTTTGAAGAGTTCAGACATGCCTGAAGTTTGACTTTAATAAAGCTGTACTCTGTCTCAGTGAAGCACACTCACTGTATGTGATTTTTTTTTTTTTTTTTTTTTTTTTTTTATAAACAGTTTGGAGAAATCACTGAACCAGATATACGGTAGATTTACCTTCTTGTTTAAGAGTTTGTAATAGCCAGATTTTTACCATATATATTTACCAAGTAGATGATAGCTTAGTAAAAATGACATGGAAAAAAATGAGTAAAATAAATTAGAGCTGCACGATTTGTCGATTAGTTGATCAACAGAAAATGAATCGGCAACTATTCTCGTTTTAGACATTTTTCAAGCAAAAGTTTCCAAACATTTGTTGGTTAAAGCTTCTCAGATGTGATGGTTTGATGCTTTTCTTCATCGCATTTGCACTGTCGGTCAAATAAAATGAGCAATATGAATACATCTTCCTGGGCTTTGGGAAGTTATACCGGGCACCTTTCACTATTTTCTGTCATTTTATAAACAAAGACAACAATGAATCAATCAAAAAAGTAATTGGTGATGAAAATAATCCTCAACTGCAGTACTAAAATAATTTCAAATAATGTTGATTCCTAGGTTTTAGAAATAAAGCAGTTCATTATTATTAAGTGTATCAGTGTGTTAAAGGTGAGGGAGTCATCTAAATAAAAAGAACTACCAAGGGTAAAAGGTAAATATTTAATACATGAATTTATACTGTGAAGTCTCGTACGGTGTCAGGACACTCACATATGCAAAACTATGACACTCTGTGAGATTAGGAGAACTGGAAAACAGATTTTCCACTCATCTATTTTTTATTCGACTTCTTTTTTTATTACCTCTAGATGGCTCTCTGTAACGTGACGTGGCTTCTTGCATCCACTTGTCAAGGCAGATTAAATCATCTGCACGACCATTTCCGGTTTATAAAACACTACAGAGCTCCTGAAGATTCAATCTCTCAAACACAAAATACCGTTTTGTCAAGTCATTCATTTAAATAAACTCCTGTGTTTATGGAATAAAAAAAATTGTGACACATTGCGCATCATTAATTGGTACTGTCGGCATATATCAATTTATTGGAGGTCCCTGATAAATATTTATGAATTAGACCACCAAATGATACTTGAAAAATGTTAAATCATCTTACACTATAAAAACACTTGGATTTTGAAACCCTTATGGTCAACTGGAAAGCTAATTTAATCTATAACTAGTATGGTTAAAATGATGATTGAATACTTAAATGCTTGCAGTATGTAACTGATTATGCCAAAAAAAAAAGGCAATAACAACCAATTAATATTGAGCAATATTCAAAATATTTGTTACCAAACATATTTGCCACTGTAATCAAAATCCTTCACACAACTTCTTTGACGGTCCAGTCAAGATAATCAATATTTACACTACAAATGGTAAGATAGTCAATATTTAAAGTGATTATCACATGAAAGTGTATCAACCATGAACTGTACACTACTACTACTATACATATATATATATATATATATATATATATATATATAAACACCGTCCATGGTCTCAACACACTTCATAAGATACAACGAAAACAACAAAAGTACTAACACACAGTACAACTGATAAATTGCAAGAGGAAGTTCATTTGATAAAATGTTACTTTTAGTAAATTCTACTGATTACTTTTTAATGTATTATCAAATAAGCATAATACTGAACTTTCTTCAGTGTTCATATGGACTCAACTGGCAAGAAGAAGAAGAAATATATGACTAAGAAAAACGCTCAGGCTTCTGCTCATAAATATAATTTGATACTGATGTGTGGCATTTTATCTGTGCTCGGTCGTGGTATAGTATGATGATATTTAGAAAGAAAATACAATATTAAGGAAAACATGTTTACATTTTTCAGTTTCATCTACCGATAAAAACAGTGGGGCACAGTCGAAATCTCCAGAGCAAGTGAGTAAGTGGACCTTGAGTCGCGCTTTAGTCTGTTTCTTGCACGGAACTGCCGCCTCTATTTTGAAAATCCTGAACCAGAAGCAGCTCCGATCCTCACTGTTATCTCAACGCGGCGCTCGTCTCCTCCGTGGCATCCCCGCTTCTCTCGAGTCCTCAGATGTGCGGCTTCCACCGTCGGCAGCGGAGCCGGGGATGTCGAGGCCCGATTCGTGTTAACGGCACTCGTTAATATGAGGATAAAGAGATAAAAAAAAAGGGGGGGAAAAAAAACAACGACCTGTTTAAGGTTAGTAGCGGACCAGAGATTCTGTTCTTGACAAGGCCAGATGTCTTGTTTGACAGATGTCGCTAACTAGCTTAGCTCAGTCTGCTAACATCTTGTCTTCCGTGGCACAGGGACTTGATTTTAGCTCCTCGGTCTTGTTTTGTTGGCCGGACGAGGCCGGCAGAGGCTGAGGCATTTCATCTCGGTGCCACTAAAAACAGGTTTTATGTTTTCATTCAGGTGAACAACAGCTTCTAAATATGTGTATTATCTGGAATTGGAGGGCACAGGTGCAGCAGGTTGGCCTTAATATCAGGTTTTAGACAGGGAGACCGGAAAGATACTTAACAGTATCGTTTCCAACGTTTCACCTGATATATACTTAGAATAAAAGTTGTGGAGATGTGTTGCAGAATGGAGATAATCGCCTTAATTTGTTGGGTTTTGGGTAGTATTTTTCCCCCTCTTCTTAGAGACAAGTGTAAACTAAGGGACAAGGGTCAGTAACCACTGCTGATGTGGGACTGTAAAAGCTGGATCCCTGGCGCCCCAGACCCCAGGGGGCCTCTAAAAGCTCCAGGTTCACTTAAATCAACTGGTTGTACTGTTTATGAATTGGTTGCCTCTAAAGAGCAACATCAACTAACATGGGGCCTTTCCTTACTTAATGCTGTGGCTCTGTTCTTGGAGAGGTGTCAGTTTTCTTTATTTATTTATTTAATAATAGTTTAGAGTGTTATTATTTTAATTTGTATGGTGCTCATGTGTGTCTGTTTCTCTAAATACTGTGTGGTTTATTTAAAGTAATCAACGCACAGAAGAGCTGGGGCAGAGGAGGTTTATTTTAATTATCCGTTTATAAGTCTGACAGGTAATTTAGAATTAATTAATCATTTAGTGTTTAAAGATTTAGAAAATAGTACAAAATGCCCTTTACAATCCACAAAAGTCCAAATTGACATCCAGATGTCTCATTCTGTCCAGCAAACGGTACAAAACCCAAAGATATTCAGTTTACTAGATCGTAAGAAAATGAGTAAATATTCCCATTTGAAAAGCTGGAACTTCAGAATGTTTGCCACTTTTCCAAACCAACTTTGCAACCAACTAATTGATTAATCATTTCAGGTCTAAGATAAAAAAAACTATGTTTAAGGAAAATAAAGCTCAATTAACAGGCCAGTAAAGGTTATCAGATATGTTTGTTTATGTAAAACAAAACAAAAAAAGAACATCGGCCGATATGTGGTTGGATTCTTTTAAACTCTCAAATATTAATATTGGTACTGGCCTGAAAAATCCAGTATCAATTAGGCTACATTTATCCCATCCTCACAAAGATAACAGGGAGATGTCAGATGAGTTTAGTCTGTACCTTCTCACTTATGGGCCTACATATACACTGCTGTTGCTGCTCTTGATACATCTGCCCTGAGCTACTATCAGTTGATATGTACTGTGTGTGTGTGTATATGTGTGTGTGCGAGTACACACACACACACACACACACACACACACATATATATATATATATAAATAACAATAAATAGAGAGGAGCTATTTGTACTAAGTGGACAGAAGTAAATGGACAGAAGTAAATATGATAGTAGTTACTGTTTTTCCACTTGCACACCCACTAACCCTCTACCAAATGAGCAATAATCTTCTCCTCACTTACATAGTAGTTTAACGTAAGTCAAACTACTGACACTATAAACTAAAACTAATCTTCACATTTTTCCTTAGTCCCAGTTAAGTTAAAAGAAGGTGGAGTGATGATGTTTGCTGTTGACTGAAGTCCATTCCGAGCAACAAAAATGAAGGGGAGGCTGCTTCGCGGTTTCCTTTCGGAAATTTCGATCCGGATGGTGCTGTTAGGGGTGTTCCTGTAAGTATGTCCTCCTTTGAATCACATCTGTAGATGTATAATTGCATTTGCAACATTGCTTTATGGATCCATTATCTGAAAGTCAGTGTGTGTTGTATGTTGTCCAAAAATAAACACGGACAAACCCCTGTTTGTGCTACACTCAGTGTGACAGAGCATCTTCCTCCTTTCTACCGTGAGATCCAGTCAGAGGAGATGTGGTTGTATAAATTCCATCGTGTGGAGAGTGACCATGTACCCACCTCTCTCATGTTTGTAAGTAATAGATCTACATGTTTGTGCATTTAACTGGAACAAAATAGATTCCTCAGTTCAGTT
The DNA here is from genome assembly GCF_016859285.1 of Xiphias gladius. Taxonomy (NCBI): domain Eukaryota; kingdom Metazoa; phylum Chordata; class Actinopteri; order Istiophoriformes; family Xiphiidae; genus Xiphias; species Xiphias gladius. Next base: position 9,237,317 of record NC_053418.1, on the reverse strand, counting down.
TTAAGTTCAGTTCAGTTTTTTACTTTCGTATCATCAGTTTTTAGAATAATTTCCTACCTTCCACACAACCACTGGTTTCATTACAGTTGTGAAATCAATTTGCAGGGACATGATGGGTTGAGATGAGGTTATCCACCACAGTGAATATCATGTCTTTTTTATTTTTGTCAAAAATGTCAGTGTCATTGTGTAGTAAAGCACTGCAGATTTCTTTTGAATGAATTCTTGCTTTCAAGTGTAGTACTTCTCAGCAAGAGCATAACTTTGGCTGAGATTAAAATAAATGTTGACATTATTGCCATCAATTTACCTTACTGAAAGAAGTCTTAAGTCTTCTTCCAAAAACTGTAGTATTTGTAAAATTTTAAAGCAGAAGCGATTTGTATTTAATAATCTAAAACATAGACAAAAACTGGCATCAGCCACTTTTCGGACTGGTTTTATGTGGGTCATTTTTCTATTTCTCTGTGGTTCTGTAAGTTTTTCCATGTGAAGTATTGCTTGTCTTTCTACTTCTTTTTGTTTTGTTTTTTTGTTTGTTTGTTTTTTGAGCTCGGGGCAGTCTGAAATGTGACTGTTGTGTGAACATGTGAAAATCAAAAATGTTTTTACAAATATTTGTGACAAATGGAAACCAAAATATAGACCTATTTGGGTACCAATATGACAACAGAAAGAATTAAAGCCATCAGGAGAGCAAAAGCTCATCAAATTTATCATTGTAATGTCAGCTACAAGTAGGTACTGGTTCTCATGTGAGCCCTGTTTTTTTGTTTTTTTTGTTTTTTTTTAAATCATTTTTTAGATTTTACACTGAATTAGCTATTAACAGTTCCCGTTTGCAGTGTACGCTTAGATTTACAGTCAACTGTCACTGGATAACTTTGATTCTGTAGAAAAGGAGAAAATTCTCAGGCAAGTTCTGGTCTTTTTTCTATTATTTCTAAGAGGGTTTATAGACATTAATCCACAACGGACGTCTGAAATAATGCTATCTGTGATACGTGTAAGTCCCATTGAATGATACCAATATGCGTTTCATGTTCGGAATTGACGGAGTTATTCGTCAGGTTCACCTCAGACAGTATCTGCCTCACGTCTCTCCCTCCACATCTCTCCTTCAGCTCTCCTGTGTCCCCCCCCCCGGGGAGGCTTTCTCTTTTGGCTTTGTCCCAAGTCTGATTAATTTACCTCAAGCGATGACAACTGAGGCAGTGTCAGTTAGGGCTGAAGACTACAAATTTGGAAATAAAAAACAGTCTGGAGGTGTGGAGTTAGAAAGAAGTGAGCTTACCAGACCTCTATGGCCCGCTCCCCATCTCTGTTTGATGCAAGCGACTCGAGGCTACATTAGCGTCTGCCAGCATAACACACCTGAATCTCTGACCGATCGGTTGGTGGGCAGGTTGCATTGTGGGTAGCGTAGGCACAACGTTTTGAAGAAGAATGTATAGAATAAAAAAGACAGTATCTGTTTCTGCTGCATCGATTTTAATCCCGATTTTCTTTTTTTTTTTTTCTTTAACTGTTCATTGTGAGTTTGACGATATTATAAGGATGCAATGCTAAATCAGTCGAGCACTCTTTTAATTTGGCTTTAAATAGATTAGAGTTTTTATGCTTTGCTGTTTTTTTTGTTTGTTTGTTTTTTTTGTCTGCATCAGAGCGTGGCAGTTTTCACCCCGCTGATTGTAATCCTGGTTTTCGCCATCATGAAGAAGTCAGAGCGAGGAGATCTGAAAGAAGCCTCGCTGGGTAAGAAACTGCGGCTGCATACAAGATTTTGGTTTTTTCATATTAAGATATGGCAACTAGCCTTTTGGGTTGACTTTTCTTTTTCATAATTCAGTTCTGTTTCCCCCTGTGATCCAGCTGTAACTCTGACACTGGTGCTGAATGGAGTTTTCACCAACGTCATCAAGCTTGTTGTTGGCAGGTAAACACTGCACATGACATCCTAGGTCATAATATCAGCCAGTGTTACAGTGGATGAAAGCCTAAATGTGTCCTCTGTGTTTTCCCTGTCTCTTCCTTCAGGCCGCGACCAGACTTCTTCTATCGCTGTTTCCCAGACGGTCACATGAACCTGGAACTGCGCTGCAGCGGTGACCCAGATGTCGTCATGGAGGGCAGGAAGAGCTTTCCCAGCGGACACTCATCCTGTAAGAGACGCTCTTATGTGCAATTATGTCTCTACAGCTGGTACATTTTCATCAGCAGGCAACAGGGAAGGAAAACAAATGTAAAAGCAGGGTAGGGGGAACATTATAAATCTGAAAATAGATGTCTTTAAGTGTATTTTTGCCTCCAGGCTCTTATTTTTGCCACCAGGCTTGTATGAGCAAGAGAGCATCGCACATCACTCTAAAAAGCATCTCTCCATTTATAATCCCTGCCCCTTCTTTTTTTCATTTTCTCTTTGTGTCCTCTTTGTGTCTGTATAAAACTTCTCCTGTCTCTGGTCACCCCTGTGATCTGATCTCTCTGCTCACAGTTGCCTTTGCAGGTTTGGGTTTCACAGCTCTGTACATCGCAGGAAAGCTGCGCTGCTTCAATGCAGCGGGCCAAGGCAGGGCATGGCGGCTGTGTGCCTTCCTCACCCCTTTACTGATCGCGTCTGTGATCGCCCTCTCCAGAACCTGCGACTACAAACACCACTGGCAAGGTCAGAGTGACAGGAAAGAGCTTAGAATGGCACAGAGCATCATGCAGGAAACATCTGCACATTCTCATTACATTGCTGACCAATAGCAGAAGCTGGTTTAGAGGGACACAGCTGATTTGCCAGCGCAGTCTGATAATCAGGCTGAATTGCCATTTCTTTTCATTTTGGTCTGTATTTTTCCTCAACCAGTCAGCTGCAAAGGATGTGTCCATCCTATCGACATCATTTTCAGTTGACGTCGAAGCTGCAGTAGTGGTGGCAGTTTAATGTTTCCATGTTGACTGGAGAAATATGACAGTTGAAGAGTTGTCATTTCCTTAATTATGCCTACAAAACTCTGAATTCAATGTTTGGGGAAACAACTCTGTTAGCTGTGTGCAGTAAAGATGATCAGAACCAAATGCTCTGCTTCTGTTGCATTCAGCATTATATTTAGATTGGGGTATACTACTAGCCATATCCATTGTTTGATCTACTGTTATGCAACCAGTAATTCTCCAACAACATATCTGTGTACGTAAATGGTGGATGTTTTTATACAGTAAAATTTTTCGGTTTATTGAATGGAGTTTTTTAGTATCAAGTTTAAGAAGTTTACTCCAGATGGAAAAACTCATGAAATTTGATAAATTCTCTATAACAGTGAAATAATTTTAGGGAAAAAGATCACTTCAAATGTACTAAACTGTATTCAACAACTTTTTTTTTTTTTTTAACATTCAATAATGTCCATACTGTAGGGACACTTCTCTGTTGCACACTCATTTGCAAGACAAATCAGTGTGTACCCCTTTAGCTGTTAAACATTGAACATAACCAGGAAGGAATAACACTCAAATAAGCACACATTTTATCATGGCAAGTGCTAGAGATGTCATGCTTTTTTTATTTCACTTCTTATTTGTACCAATGTGAAGATATTTTACAGAAGGAACCTATAAAACAAACATCAAAAAAGCATGAGAACCAGGTGGGGTTTTACTCTCCAAACACGCATGTCCATGATACATCTCTCACAATAGGCGGTCCATATAAACTCGAGGTGCCCATTCAGTCTGCATGCAGTAAAACTAAGCTCTGCATCCTCGCTGCTACTCTGCTGCCTGCTTTCAGAAATTTAAATTCATCCACCTCCCCAGCCCTTCTCCTGTATTTGCATTTTATTCGTATGTGAATTTTCAGTCTGTGTTGAACTTGATCAGATTTTGCTCCAGACCGTTGATTGCGCAGAATCCCAGCGCCAAGCTAAAATGCACATTGTTACAATGAATGGTTAGAGCAGTGATGTGAGGGTCCTGGCTGATATCTAGATCCAGAAATATGATAGCGTGCTTATCGTTTGAAGTAAAAGTGATCCATTTCTCCCTTTTTTTTGAGGAACATCCCACACTGTCTATCCATTGTTTAAGTCCTAAAGTTTTAAGTTATTGAGTTATACACAGGACGTGAAGATGTGAGAAAGCATTCATGGGAAGCTGTGGAATCAAACTCCTCATACCTGTACCTCTTATCTTCTCTCTCCTTCATGTAGATGTACTAGTGGGTTCTCTGCTGGGTCTTGCCTTCGCCTGGCTATGTTACAGACAGCACTACCCTCCACTTCAGGACCCCGACTGCCACAGACCTCTGCGTCACAGAGAGACTGTTCCTGCAGCACAGGAACGCAAGCTGGCCAACTCCAATTACATCCTACCCCTGTAGAACAGCTAACTGGAAAATATTCCATATTGTTGTAATTTATACTGGGTAACATGGTAATCATCTAATTCTGGCTTTCACACCCTAGGGCTGGGCAGTATATCAGTATTTTTTGTTCACCGTCAATCATTGTAACTATTATGGGAATTTTCTTTTTGTAAGGTGACACATGGTTTTGTTTTGTTTTTTTTGTTTTGTTTTTGTTTTTGTCAACTGAAATTACAAACTCATTACTGAGTCAGATTTCTTTCGAATGGTTTCTGAAACACTTCAGAGTTGCTGAAAATAACAACTCCATTTTAAAAGTCCACCAACTACAGCGACAACCTGAAGTTTGTATTTCCAAACCCTAAAATTATGTCGTAAGTTCCTGGATGTTTCAATACTGGAGATCACGACATTGTTTTCCATGTGGCCCAGCCCGACACACCCTGTGTATTGTGCCTATAGACCACACGATTTTAAATACTCACAAAAGCTGAGCAGGTCAACTACACAACCACTGCACTAATAGTCCACTGCCCATCAATCTGTGGCTCGGCTGCTGACACAGTTTCTCATGTAGGGTCTTCTATTTTTATTGTTTTGTAAACTTGCAACTTTTTAAACAAGCAAGGTTGAGGTTTAAGGGAAACTGCCTGTATATGGTGTTTTTAATTTCTTTGCATGGATGTTCATTCTTGACCTCTAGGAACAATATAGCTCAAAAATCCACCAACCAATGATTCAGAGTTTTCAACGACATCTTACGGTCTCGAAGCTGGCTCAGATGTCATGGTGTGACCTAAATGTGAAACGGCTCAGCGTGAGACTGAACGAACACCGGAAGCAGACAACATCAGCTCTCTGGAAACACCAGACCAGCCACAGTATTGACTGGGAAGAGCTCACAGTCATTGACTATGAGTCAGTGGATGGCTGGAGAAGAATTAGGGAGGCCACCTGATGCCAGAGACCAAAACAAAGTTCATGGTCATCTGCCCTCATTAAGCCAGATTTTCTTTTTGCAGGAACGCACAGTACATGCCCAGTTCGGCCATAGTCTGAAATTCGAGCAGTTGGGGTTAAATGCCTTGCTCAAGGGCACTTCTGTGGCAGTAATGAGGTAGGGGCCAGCACTGTTCTTTCGCTTACACATAGATTTATCCTGCCGGTTCAGGGATGGAACCAGTAGCCGCCCAGTCACAAGGCCCCCTTTTTAACCCGTAGAGGAGGATACCGACCACCTGTTATCACTGACTGAAAGTTCACATTTAACGTCACATGACGGCACACGAGCCAGCTTCATTTGCTGAAGAAGACAGTGAGATGCGATGAAAAGCTCCAAAATACGTGGACCTTTGAGCTCAGATTTTCCTGACCTTATAATGCTTGATTTTTTTTCAGAAGGAAATGGGAAGTAAGAGGTGTTGATACGGGCTGTTCATATCTGAAAGGGGTCGGTGACAAGGATAAAATCCTTTGGTCATTGTATATGTTATTGTATATCATATGTATTTTGGTAAATCCCTTTTCTGAAAAAATATTTGAGATATTATTAATGGATAAAATAACCAGACAGGGATGATCCAGAAATTAAGTACATGAATTCAAGCTACTTCATCAAACTGATGCTGCAATCAGAGGAAAATTTAACATTTTCATAACGTAGTTTAGCTTAGTGATTCATAGCAACGTCAGTGATGGCCTCTGTCTTGAGTGCTTTAAATATCTTTGTCTTCCTATACTATATTTTGAATGTTTCCATTCAGATTTTTTTTGATTGACATCTGGAAAAGGGTTCACAAGCCCAATCCTCAACATCCCAATGTAGCAGTTCCACTCAACTCATCTCGCAGTTTTTGCAGTGCCTGCTGTATTTTAATCCTTTATGACAAACACAATTGATGATCACATCTCTGCTCTAACTGGAAAGCACATCTACTAATATCATCACAAGTTAATACGACTGTAAAACGGCTATGAGATAAATGTTTTCCTACATCAATGCTCTCAGGCTTACTGTAGGTCTGGTTTTTGTAACTGCACACTCTTCTGGCTCCTCTGCCAACCTGTCTAAAGTGAGAGAGTTCACCAAAAGCGGAGACATGAGGTGTACAGGGGTTGGTTTTTGGCATCACGGTGGAACCAGATCTTTCTGATGAACCTGAGTGGGGTTGGACTGTAACCTCTCCAGGTGATGGTGCTAGCCTCCCAGTGCCCCTGCTGGTCAGGTTTTCTATCCTTTTAATAGTTTTATTGTCTCATGAAGTTTGGTGGTTTGTTATTTTTCCCTGGTAGTTTTCATCAACTTTCATTTAAGAGGGTGAACGGTACAGTCTGTGGTTCAGTTATATTTTGAGTTTTACTCATTTGTAATCTTTGTTTTTCCTTTATCTGTAATTTATCCTATACTTCTGTGTAATTGTACAGTTGAATTACATAGGAAAAGACGCAAAATTTTATTTTGATGTGTTTCTGCAGGTTGAAACATGAGACAACCAAACCTCCTCATGTTTTTGTTTGCTTGTGAAACCCGCCAAAGTTTTGCCGAGTCAAAGCACATTTTGCTCGTTGCTGTGAATTAAGCTTAAAGTGGCTGGATCACAGCGGTTTCAGACCAAACTTAGCAGAAAAAACTGATGAATTTGTGCCTTTTTTTTTACTACATTGCTTTATGGCTCTCCGTTAATGAATGGAGTATATACTGCATGTAACAGTATATTCTCTCTGGCATCTTAACTTTGTTTTGAATCTTAACTTTTTGTAAATTGTTTTACGGTGTATAGGATTCACTTGTGAAGATATTACATGGTGTTTAAATGTGGCATGCTGCCTTTCTTTACCTCAGAAAAAGTGTGTTTAATTACTTTCCATAAATTTAATTTTTAATGTGAAGATTTCTGTGTGGAAAGTGTAAAACTTACAACTGGGCGACTAGACAAGAGGAGGTAAAACCTCGCTTTTTACAGACCTTTGAGACAAATAATATCTTAATTTACTTGGTCATTCTTATAGGTATTTATGAGATGATGTACAGGTCTAAGTGTATTTAATTTTGGGGCATGTAGGACTTTACTTGAATTTTTAATATTTGTTTGTTTACCTAAAATGTGATCATGTTATCTCATGAAAATAGTAACGATATTTGTTTTTGAAACGTTGGTTTTTGGGGGACATTTCAGACAAAAAGAAGTTTCTTAGACTCTGCTGCATTTTTATAAAATCCTGCATGTTTCACAGCTACATAGCAATATATTTTCCTCCTCATTACTTCCTTCCAAATCTCCACATTTCCATCCATTTCTATTAATTTATGTGATTATCAGTACACGTATACTGTATCAAGTTGTTGATCATGTCTGGTCTCCTTGTTTACTGTCATGACAAGGGATTGTACCTAAACTTTCCTGTTTGTGTTATTAATGTCATGCCTGTCATAATTTGCCTTGGCTTGTAGAACCATAAAGCAGCCGCTCATGCTGACACAGTATCCTGATTGTAAATGTTGTGATGCTTTCAATGGATCTTTTGGTGGCACTAAATGATGTTTCTAATTAATCTTGCAGTACACGCTGTCCTTTGCTCATTTAATTTTTAATCGGCAATCCTGGTTTTGAGTATGCCTGATGAATACAGGCACAAAAAATGTTTATTACAAACGTATTAGTCAGTTTATGAAGCAGCTTGGGGTGTAGAAAAGAAGCTTTTTCAAGTTTATTTTCTGTTTTAAAGCTGCAGTCGCTACATTTTGCCTAGATGATGTACTTCCTATCGTTTCGGTGTTGATACTGGGAAGTCCTTTCCTAGTTTACATTTTAACAAGAAGGAGTGTCAAACCTGACACCAAAATAATCCTCCTTGCATACCTTCGCCTTGTGCAAACGGTCAACTGAGTCGCGCAAAGCGATGGAAGCACCTGATCCTGATTAAACAGGAAGAGTTGAAGGAACGTCACAGTCAGTCTTCTACCCAAAATGAATGCCTTAATGCCACCCCAGCCCCCTAAGAAACTAGTGAATATAGGGCGATATTAGAGATTTTGAGACTAAAAAAATATGATAACCGGTTCAGACTATTTACCGTGTGTAACTTGTGTGTAATTTTAGAATGTTTGCTCCCAATCAGGTTGTCAAAACCCCCCAAATTCACTGCAACAACACCAAAGACGTCCTGACGTGTGGCCCTGATCACAGTACTTTCAAGTAGTGAATTAAATTAAAGTAACATTGAAGTTCATTCATTTCCCTTCGTATTGTTTTGTGGGATCATTTTTAAAACCAGCGTTGGGGGGGGCAATGAATAAGATAATTAATGGGTGTCAGAAGAGTTCCTCTTCTTTCTCCTTTGTAGTCACTGTTCGTAAGCGGACATCATAACTTTTTGACCAAAATGATTTTAACAGTGACCAGTATAAACCGCTGTGTGGTTGCCAGTGTTTTTGGCAGGTTTTCTCCCCTGCGTTTGTACCAGTTGTTTTACCCGACGTGATGGCGTGGCCTCGGACGTGTTACGTGCGTTACTTTCCTCCCCGGTGACTGGCTGGAGGTGACGTGCAAATTTGGCGCCACATTTCTGCAGCAGAAAGCGCCCCGGTCCTGACAACAAACCGACCGACTCGCCGTTCATGCCACTCTAGGGTCACTCTAACGGGTTTGTCTCGTCTTAGAAGTTTTTTTTAAAATGTTCGTCACGGACATAAGGAAGGAATTTTATGAAGTTGTTGCCAACCAGGTAAGTTTGCACTAAGTGTAACATAAGGTTAGCTAACTTAAACCAAGGGAAACTTACCTTACAACTACGAGCGACCGCTTCTCTGTTCCTCTTACTGTTGTGAAAGGGTGTTTGACATTGTAGCTAAAACCTCAACCCACTTTCAAATTTGTGAAAACTTTGTTTTATTGATCAAAAAAGGGAGATTTCTTTGTTTTGTTTTGTTTTGTTTCCCCCCTCCCCACATCGTACATTAATCTGCTTTCAGAGAGTCGCACTCCTGGTGGCATCGGACATCGACGCTCTCTGCGCCTGCAAGATACTACAGGTAAGATACCCAACTTAACTTTCAGCAGACGTCGGCTCCTGTTACCTGTGTTTGGGCCTAAAAAAACCTTTTTGTTGACTCACCTTTGTCATCGATGACATCCTGTGGGATCAGACTGACATCTCCTGTCCCCTCCGATTAAAGATGTACGGAGCTGAAATGATCAGTCTAGAGTGGCAGCTACTAGTCGACCGATCGATTAGTCAGTCACAGAAAACTATTTTCATAATAAAATAATTGTTTTAGGCATATAATAAGCAAACATCTGCTGGTTCCAGCCTCCCAAATGTGAAGATGTTATGTCATACATGAGAGTATCTAGTTGGTCGAAAAAAAAAAGATATTCGAAGACACTGCTTTGGGCTGCGGAAAAATTTTGACAAGCATTTTTCACAACTTTTTATAGACCAAACAATGAATTGATCAAGGAATTACCTATTAAAATACAGATTAATACAGGCTAATTGATGATAAAAATAATCGTTAATTGCAGCCTTATTGGTCTATGGAACATGAAGACATTTGTCATCCCTTTTGACATTTTCGTACCAGAATGATTACACGATTAATCAAAAATATAAGCTGCGAAATAGACTGATATTAAAAATACTATGTGGTTACAGCCACCAACATTCAAAAACTACAGCAACAGATGGGGGTAAAATTGTCTGTCAAGTCAGATATGACAACTGAAGATTCTAGGGCTGCAACTAACGATTATTCTATTATTACCAGTTAATGTTTTGATTGCGTGTTTGATTTATCAACTGTCCAAAATAGTGTAAAATACTCATTATAAGTCCCCAAAACCCACATATCATCATTTTAACATAAAATTTTTCTCAATTTTGACATTTTATCAAAAAAAAATCAGAAAAACAATTGGCAGATTGATAATTAAAATAATGGTTAGTTGCAGCCCCAGATTACTTGATCAACAGAAAGATAGTCAGCAACTATTTTGATAATTGATTAATCGTCTGTCATTTTCAAGCAAAAGTAGTGAAGCAGTGCCAAATATTTTCTGATTCTAGCCTCTCAAATGAGAGGATTTCCTGCTTTTCCTGTTGTGTGTGTATATATACATATTATAATCTAAATATTTTCGGGTACTTGGAGTTTTGGTTGAACAAGTTTTTGACATTGAAAGATTAAACGATTAATTGATAAATTGAAAAAATAATCAGCAGATTAATAAATATTAAAAATATTTGTAATTATGTATCCTCATGCCTGTAATTAACCTCCTGGGCTCCCAGGGGCAAAAATGTGTTGTTGGGCCCATACTGAAACCCACTGTCCCCTATTCCCTATTCAGGGAATAATGATGGGCCTTTTCCCTATTTTCTGACATTTTATACACTGAACGATCAACTGATAATTAAAGAAAATAATTGCCAGGCAGTTTTCCTATGATAGAATAATATGACCCTGTCTGAGGTTTTCTGTGTATTAATTACTGGACACAGAAAATAATTGAGGCAATTTGATAAAACAAAACTTCAAGGCAAATGAGCTCAATATTAATTACAACAATTTAGATTTAGACATAGAGTCCTTGTACAAGACCGGAACCACAAGATGAACGACCTGTCATGGTTGATATTGTACTTAAGTGGTGCAAATTTGTCACTATTTTTCGATTAATCAAATAATGTAGACCCAAATGATATGGAGCTCCTCCCTTGTGCGGCAAGTGTTTCGTACAGTAACTGACGTGTGTGCTTTTTAAACGGTGGTCAGGATTAGTGGATCTGTTGAAGCTTGTGAAAAGGAGAACATGGTAATTAAGTATTCCCAATACTCTTACGCTTATGGTCGGCAACATTTAAAGGGAAAATTTTAAACATGCTAAATTTATATCTTGTTAATGCACATTACTGAGATCAGATTAATGGATCCTGAAATCAAATGCTGATAAAACATTTATCGTTATACTTTCAGAATTGTCTATAAAGTTTATTAGAGGCTGCTTTTTGTCACCGAATGGCTTCAGTGTTCTTGTGCCCTTCTTCATCAGCGAGAGGCTAATGATGAATTAGTAAATTACACGATAATTGCTGAGTCTTTTTGTTTCTTTACCAGGCGCTGTTCCACTGCGACCAGGTCCAGTATACACTCGTGCCAGTTACAGGTTGGCAGGACCTTGGCACTGCCTTCCTTGAACACAAAGAGCAGGTATGGTCAAATCACACCTGAGCTTACACAGAAAATATGACTGAAGCATAAATAAGGAAGATCTGTTGAGGTTTTCCGCACTGTGTTGCTAAACTAAATGATTATACATTTAATATAATATTATTTTGTAATGTGTTGTGTTGTAGTTCCGATACTTTGTTCTCATCAACTGTGGGGCAAATGTTGACCTCCTTGAGATGCTGCAGCCAGATGATGACTCCGTCTTCTTCATCTGTGACACCCGCCGTCCTATAGATGTGGTCAATGTCTACAATGACACCCAGGTTGTTGGATAATGATCAATTCAGCTCAAATGATTTCAATGAAAGAATAAAACACAAAACATTATAATGTTACTTTTGTATGTGCTGCATCCATTTGTTTTTATTAGTTTGCCTACTGGTTGAGTGCTTTCTCCTGTTTAGCCCTAGAAGTCTGTGAGTGATACCAAAATATTAAACCACATCTCGGTGGAAACTGTGCTGCTGTGCTTACACGTCTGGGATTTTTCATTGTATAAACTCCTGTCATCTCATCGACAGATAAAGCTACTAATCAAACAGGATGATGACCTAGGCGTGCCTTCATATGATGATATTTTCCGAGATGACGATGACGAAGAAGGAGGCGACTCTGGAAATGAGAGCGATGAAGGCTCAGAGCCATCAGGCAAACGGAGGAGATTTGACGAAGTACATGTTGAACAGAATTAGTAAACTCCACTGAAATGAATCAGAGCAGTGTGGCTGTGTCATTAATGTTTGTGGTCATTTCGTTGCAGGGAGCAGTTGAGAGGAGAATTGAAAGACAGCGAGCGAGGAGGGAGTGGGAGGCACGAAGGTGAAGTGTTTTTAAGGAGATATAAGGATTGTGTTACATTACTATTTCTAAATTGATACTAATGTTTTACTCATTTCTCAGGAGGGAAATCTTGTTTGACTACGAGCAGTATGAATATCATGGGACGTCTGTGAGTAGAAAGTTTTTAAGAGTTTTAGTTCTGGAAACCCTAGCTGAGCATGGAAAATGAATTTGATCATTTTCATGTCTTAAACTTTTACAAACTGTTAAATTGTAAGACGTTTTTATATCTACACACACATTTGAGAGTTCACAATGCAACAGCTGTGTGTTGACTTTCCATTTTACATATTCTGTTGTTATTCCTGAATACAAAAGTTTTCATATGTGTCTTTTTGTCAGGCAGCACTGATGTTTTTTGAGCTTGCATGGGTGTTGACTAAAGACAACAAGGACATGCTCTGGTAAGCTATCTGATCAAAGTTTTTTTTTTTTAATGACATAAACAGGGTGGAAATGCACAGTTCACTGCACAGACTTTTAGATTCAGTTTCTTATTTTTGCAGGTGGGCCATCATTGGGCTGGCAGACCAGTGGGTTCATGATAAAATCACACAGTAAGTATTTCTTCAGTATTTCAAAACGTAATCCTCAAAAACATAAAATGATTCCCACGGACTTAAACAGGGGTACTTCCTGCTGTAGAGCATTCATTCATAGGTTTTCGGTTCATCATTGGTGACGAGATGTCTTTACATCAAGTTGTTTACCCGCATTGAATTAATCTTGTCTGTCTTGTTTCTTTTAGTATGAAGTACATAACAGACGTCGCCACAATGCAGCGACATGTTTCCCGGCATAACCACCGAAATGAGGATGAGGAGAACTCGCTCTCCATCGACTGTATGAGGATCTCCTTTGAATACGAGTATCCTTAATTCATTTGACACACCATCACTGTTGAGATCCACAAACCCAGCGTCGTTCCCCGTTTGCTGCAGTAATTTATTGTAGCTGTGTCTTTTTTTCGTTTTCCTTGACCTCCTGCTTCAGCCTGCGTCTAACCCTCTATCAGCACTGGTCTCTGTATGAGAGCATCTGTAATTCATGTTACACGTCGTGCAGCTTCAAACTTTGGACGTTAAATGGACAAAAGAAACTCCAGGAGTTCCTAGCTGACATGGGGTGAGTGACTAAAAATCAGTGCCTTGTGTGTCAACAGGGAAACGTCTTATCGACAAACCTACTGTTTTTATTGAGTTGAATTCAAGGTCAGCCTTTGATGTGAAATAGAGTTTATTTGTTTTACTTGCTAATATTTGTTGATGTTGCGTGTAACAGGCTACCCCTGAGGCAAGTGCGACAGAAATTCAATTCCATGGACATGTCAATCAAAGAAAACCTAAGGGAAGTCATCGAAGAGTCTTCTAATAAATATGGGTATGAATCTAGAAGAGACTTAAAGAGATAAATGCTGTCATTACGTTTCTTTTATAGGTTGCACACAAATCCCTTTTTTTGATAGAAAACCTGAAATGATTTGTCTTTTGTTTTCCCCTCTTTATCAGTATGAAGGATATCCGTATCCAGACGTTTGGTGTTCACTTTGGCTTTAAGAACCGTTTCCTGGCCAGTGACATGGTGCATGCTACTGCCGCTTTGCTGGAAAGCACTGACAAAGATGACAGCGACAACTTCATCAAGGCTCTTGACTCCCTTTCCAGGTGTGTAGCAGGCTCAAAAGGCCCCTTCACACTGTGTAGTTTTGGGCTGTCTGAGACGTAAATTGACAGTCATGAGAGAAATGTGGTAAAAAAAAAAAATCTGCGGTCGGTAGTCCAAATCGTTGATCCTAAATCGCACTGAGACAAGTCGACACCGATGGCCGATGACCAAATACATGCTGCTTCAAATTTAAGGCTGTCTGGAATTTATGATCAAATTTTCACAGTGTGACAGCTGCTGTGACTCACGTCTACAAACCAACCAGTCAGAATACGGCGTGGAATGACACAGAATACACCCGCCAATTAAAGTTTAGGGGGAAACGTGTGCATACACAAACCAAATGGACACAAAAGTAGGAAAAAAGTTTGTGTGACTCTAACAAATAAGAAAATCCTGCAGAATTGCAGCACAGATGAATGACACAAGCTGATGGCGAGCCTCGGGTCTCATATACATTTTTCTTTTACATCGTGGTGCTTAAATTTATATCATACGTTCTGACACAGATAGCAACCAAGATTTTATTAGACCCATCTCACACAATGTGACCTGCAGTAAACTTACGTGATCGTTGTTGTCACAAAGTCGCTTGAAGTTTTAGTTAGATCATTGCCTAAAATCTTAATGCCCGCAGATTTCCTCCAAAATGTTGGTGACCAAGACCGAGCTAGTGTTATAAAGCTATAAAAAGTTTTTCTTTTTCTTTTTGGGGGGGGGTTTAATTATTTTTATTTACGTATTTATTTTTAATCGAGTGTCTCTCTCTCTCTCTCTCTCTCTCTCTCTCTCTCTCTCTCTGTGTGTGCAGGAGTAACCTTGATCGTCTGCATTCTGGCATTGACCTGGCTAAGAAGAAGCTGATTGCTCTCCAGCAGACTGTAGCCAGCTGCATCTGTACCAACCTCATCCTGTCGCAGGGACCCTTCCTCTACTGCTACCTCATGGAGGTAAGAGTGTCTGTTTGACTGACGTGTGTGTCTGTGTGTGTGTGTGTCTCTCTGTCTGGCTGTTTGTTAGCAGGATACCCTGCTCAGATTAATCCTCTTCTCCTCCTGCTCTTTCATGTGTAGGGAACTCCTGATGTGAAGCTCTTCTCTAAACCCATGGCCTTGATTCTGCTCTGCAAATACCTCCTGAAGGCTTTCGTCCATTCGGTGAGTTTCTGATTGCTCTCAAAATTTGATGAGAATGTGAAGGAAGTAGACTGAAATCACGCCGTTAGAGCTGTCTTTCCACTCTTTCACTCATGGTGTCTTGGTTTTTTTAGACGAGGAATAAACGCTGTAAACTGCTTCCCCTCGTCATGGCTGCTCCCAAGGATCTGGAGAAGGGAACTGTCATTGTTGTGGGAATCCCACCGGAGTCCGAGACATCTGACAAGAAGAAGTAAGACCTCTAAGTAAAAAAAAAAATGATGAGCTGAGCTGCATGTTACGCAAATGAATGACTTCAATGAAAGTGCTTACCTGATTTAAGAAGCTGTTTCAGTCACAAGTTTCCGTTTGAAATATAACTGCAGAAACATGGTATTTGTGCTCTACAGTTGAATATTCCATGTCTGATTCCATTTTCTTTGGTACTGACTCTGCAGACGTACTGATAAGAAAATCATCTTTTCCTTTCTCTCTACTCTATAAGTTTCTTTGGTCGAGCATTTGAGAAAGCTGCAGAGAGCACCAGCTCCCGAACTCTTCATGACCACTTTGAAACGTCGAGTAAGTAACAGGATCGTTTACTGTTCTACTGTGCACAGCATCTAACTGTATCTTGAAGTCTTAAAGCATTTAATTCAGTTCCCTCAAAAAAAAAAAAGGCCCTTAGAAGATATTAAAAAGTCTTCTATTTTATTTTCCAAGGTCTTGAATATTTTTTCTTGCTTGCCATAGTTAGTTATAGGATGTTTTTGTGTCCAATTTCAAGCTGTCGGGTGACGTTATACAGTGTGTCTATAAACTAAAAGTGGGATTGTTGTGACAGTGTTTGTGCTGCAGGAGGCTGTTCAATCCTTTTTTACGGTGGTTTAGTCAGTACCTTCAGACTCATAACAAACACTGTCACCACCGTTAGCTATAGTTAGGGCGATTATTTTCCATCATCGATCACTCGTTTTGTCTATAAATTGTCAGAAAATAGTTAAAGGATAATGATGATAAATTATACTTTCCCATAGTCCAAGTTGATGTCTTCAGATATTTTTCTCCAAGAGTCTTAAAGCTCAAAGATACTCAGTTTACAGTCATGTATGACAAAGAAAAGCCTCAAACCTTCACATTCTTTTTTTGAATTTGATGATTAAAATGATACATAGATATCTGTCGATTGACTAATTGACAAATTGTTGCTGCTCTAGCTACAGTAGCTAGGAAGCTCATCAATTTATTATGATCAGGAATTATTGAAATGTACAGCAGGGAAGTACAGACAAAAATTTGCCCTAAATGTAAATAAATTCTATGTGGTATTAACTAAGTCTTAAAAGGTTGTAATTTTAATTTGGCTGACACTGATACAAATGCCTCAAGAATGGATGCTCTTACATAGATGTCAGTCTCTTCTTTAGACTCTAGGTGGCAGCCTTGCTTTCGTGTAATTTACATTCCAGCATTTATTCATCCAGCCTCACTAAACGGTCAATTATGTGACCGAGCGCCAGGCATCATGAAATAAATGTGAAGCTCGTGATGTGCATTTCAATACATGAGACATGCGTCATGAGTAGAATAAGTTTTGAGCATTTCCACACATCCCCACCCCCAACATTTATTCCAAACTACTTTTTCTGGGTATCAAGACAGATGATATTCGACTCCTTCTTTTTCATATTGCTTGCAATGTCCCCAATGAAAACATGTTGCTGGGAGATGGGTGTGCTCACGTTTTCTTCCCTCTGCAGTAATCGAACTGAAGACGGAAGACAGAAGTAAGTTTCTGGATGCACTCATCACCCTCCTGTCATGAGAAACTTCAGCACTCAAAGGGAACGTGAGCACGAGTTTTGAGTTTTTCAGTCCTAGTTCTTGGCTTGAGTCTTGAACAGTGAGTGCTGCTGCTGCTGTTCACAGATTCATGTTAGATGTGACTGAAATTAATCAATCTCGTCAGACATGTACAGTGTCACCGCTACAAGAACTTTGTCCATGGTTTTTTGTTTTCAAAGGTTTTAATCAGTTTGTGTGTATGTTGTACAGTCTTTTTGTCAATGTGTGGAAGTATTATTTTTGCTTTTAAATTTCTGTTTTTTATTCCCGTCTATGTATGTGAGTAGTTCGCACCACATTACATTTTAAACATGTTTTAATAAATCATATTAAATGGCTTGATAGATTGATTGCCCAAAGTCATGTTTATTGTTTTGAGATTTTTTTATTATTTTAGATGTAGATCATTTGTCTTTTACAGATTCAGAGTTCACCTTCAGTTTTTAGGTTGATATTGTCATCAGGTAGTATTAATCTTTTTATACACTGAAAGAAATTGCTCCATTTAAAGCCAAGTTAATATTTATTACTCATATATTTATTATTGAAACTTTCTTCTTTTATATATAGTATGCTTGTTTGTAGGCACATTTCACATTTTCCATGTTTAGCTCACCTGCTAAAGTATCAAGTTCGTGCTAACTTGGCATTTAGAAATAACTGGAAGTGTACCGACAGATCACACTCTATTTTACCCATAATTAGTACGAATTTTATTGTTCTTTCCAGGACACTTCCTAGGAGATTATTTGGAAATACATTGGAATTTACAGATGTTTTAAAATGAAGTGTTATTCGGTCGTACTTGTTGTTCTGAGTTGTCAAATGAGAAATCCCTGATGAGCTTCACTTCAGCAGGACTTTGCTTGCTGTCACAAAGGTTTGAGACAGTGGGTCATGTAGACAAAAGACAGGCTCATACCAAATCAAATCTCACTCCAAATTATGTCCTTTTTCATTTTCTAGCCACTTTGGCTTAGATAGAAAATGTCACGGTACTATGGATAAATGTGAAGGAGACCACAATGCAAAGTAAATTAGTTTATGAGCCTTGTGGTTATGCAAATTCAGTTAAAAACGGACATGCTATCCTATAAACTTAACCTAATGTTAAATAACAAACAACACAAGAACTGAATATACATAAAGTCAGAAGAAAAAAAATCCCTCACTATTCCCTCCTTGGGTTTTCTTACAGTTATTGCTGCATATGCAAATAAAAATGTACCTATACACATACACATCATATAGGATATATACTTAAAGTAACATCTTTCTGCCAATCCATAACATTATACAACCATGAAATAAATCTGTCTTTGAGTTAACCTGAGGGTTTTTCAGCGAACAGCGTTTTTCCTGCTGTCAGACTTGTAAGAGAATTAAGCAAAGAATTATCATTTAACAGTGGGATGGTTGGAACACGTGGAATATTCTTATCTATAATATTAGATCAAAAGTAAAAAATGACCCAGTGTATCTTAGGCTAAAGGAAATAAGAAAAGGAAGCACTGAAACTTCTTTCCTCAATATTCCGAGAGTGACCTGTTCTTACCAGCGCCGCTACTTAGGTACTTCTTTGTTTGCTTGTTAACTAACTTAAGAATTTTACCAATGAAAAGGACGTTGCAATCATGCCAACAGTCATTCTGTGAGGAAGATGGCAAGTAGTTTTAAATCTGTATACTTTAAAAAACGGAAACACCTGTCTGCAGCCCCCATGATGGGTGGCATATTACAGGGTGGTGAGCAGTTCAACCAGTTGATAATCCAGCCCCCTTCAACTTGCTTCATTTGAAGGGAAAACGTGTAGAATATTTCAAATTAGAAAATTGTTATTACTATATAATTAATATAATTTAATAATGAATTAAAATATAAAATAATTAATCATTTAATACTATTCCAGTGACCCATGCTGAGAACCACCATTGTTACTTGATGTGGGAAGAAAGGTCAGAGAGACCTGAAATGTATCCGTTTGTTAAAAGGAAGTCGAAACTCTCTCTTGTGTCATAAAACAAAGAATTGGCAGAGTGTTTGCTGTTGGCAGCCACGACCAACAGTGGCAGAGAAAGTGATCCAGCGTGATTACAGTCTTTTCATCTTGATCCAATGTTTTGTTTTGCTGACGCACAACTTGTGATTCCACAGATGATAAAACAACCCCTACTGTGTTTGTGAGGCTTCTAGTAAAAGTAGTCAGGTTTAACGTTATCTGCTTAGCTCAGCCCCGATCATGTGGGACAAAGGTGAGGGCTGCGACCCTGGCCCACATTGGAGAATGTAGGCCAGGCCTCCTGGTGGTGATTTGCTGCCAGCCCAGAGAGTGACTGGAAAGGTGGGAGCTGAACTGGTCTCTGAGGGGTAATTGAGCCCCTTATCGCTCTTGGATCAGGATGAGATTGTGACCTTCAGAGTGAACGGTGTTTGGGTGTTTTCACAGGAAAGTCCGGACTCAGAGGCAGCGGTAGGACTGAAACGTGCCATTATACGCATCCTGCTGCACCATGGTTGTTAATGCAAACCTTTTTATTGTCACCAGTGGAGGGTGTGTGCATCATCATTATCTAACTGTGCGTGAGTGTTTACAGTATGTTTGCTGCTTCCCCTGGGTCAACTATTTGTGGACTATTTACATCCATAATGATAGCGTTCCTTGTCAAAGCAGAGTGATGTTATCCAGCAGAAATAATCGCAGTTTGCAGAAATACAGAAAGCTACAGAACACACATTTATATCATTAAAAGGGTGGAGAGCCCGTTTATTTTTAGAAACATGGTTGTCATGAAACGCCGATAAATGCGTCTTCAGCAGCCTTTCTCTGTTTCCCTTTTATCTCTTTTTGTCCTCCCGTTTTTTGTTCCTCGCGGAAGTTTTAACATGTTTTAGTTGGTTGAGAAGATCTCTCTACAGGATTAATTTAATATCTGTTCTGGATCTTTGGATTATATCACATGATCTTCATCAGCAGATGGAGTTGTCCAGTTGTCGTGGAATTGTAGCTGCGACATACATGTTTTCTGAGCTCTTTTAAGGCTTTTATGTGTTTTTTAAAAGCTGAGGTTCTCGCAAATTCATGGACATGAAATCTGATTTGTTCAGGTAAGCAGTTACATATATGTCAGAAATGTTCGAGAGAGTGTCGATCTTTTGATGTACATCACTTGCATGCCTCTTTGAAAATATCAAAAAAACAACCGTGTTGTGGGAAATGCAAAGTGCTTCAACAAATACTAGGTTTTTATGTCCCTATGAGCTTATTGGTCCTTTATCTCCAATTTTTCTGATAGGAAGAAACAGATACTTGCTTAAAATACTGTTAGTAGCACGTGCAAAGGCTATTACAAGGAACTGGGGGAAGGTAGGACCAACTGACACACATATTGAGACTACCAGAAGCACAACTGGAAGAAAAATGGACATAATACAACACTCAAAATGGAAAAAAGAAAAGAGTTTGCAAAAAAAAATCCATCAACAGGACTGTATAAATGATGGAAAAAATGTGAATACATTTACAAAACGGTTTTTGTTCTCTGTTATTGCCAGTGTTTAATGTTGCAGATATTTTGCCAGAAAAGACTTAAGGAAGGAAAAAAAGTTGAGGTTCATAGCAGTAATTGAGAAGACACTCTCACAAGGTCCATTTAGTAGCTGTTCAGGAGCTTTTCTGAGCTTTAAAACCAAAATGGAAGAGAAGTCTAAAGTTCACTAACATTGAGCACCATAAGCCACTGGTCACACCAGACCAATTGAGGCTGTAGCAACAAAACTCCTGAGGGTACTGAGCTGAGGAAGGTTTGTTTTTATTGCTTTTGAGTTCAACTTTCATTTGTAAGAGGATGATTGTTAAAGAAGATTATTCTTTCAAAAGTGAGCTAATTTGAACATAAAATTTCCATGACAGCCGATGAAGATCTTGTGATATGATCGAAATTGTGCAACAGCTAATCTCAAGAATGAACTTTTGAACTTCATGTTTAATTAAAGTTTTCCTCCGCGTCTTGATCTTATGTTTTTGAAACAAAAAAACATTAAAAAAAAAAAAGGTCTTCTCTGTTGGTTGATGTTCAGGACAGGATCCAGCCCAAAGATCCAGCTGTTATTTTCGAACGTCTGACTCTTACCTGCTTGATTAGCAGATACAGTGTTAGCCTCGGTCAGTCTGTTACTGTTCCACTGATAGATCCACCTGTTCAGCCCACCGTTTGGCCTTCTCCCCTCAGCCATCAATCACTTTGCTCTCCATCCCCCCTCTTGCACCTCTGGTGAAGTGGGGCCACTGCCCTTTCCAGTGCTCTGCATCTGAGGAATGTGCCATGCAACAGACCCAGCGCGAGCGCGCACACACACACATACATACATTGAGGGAAACATACCCCGCTAGGCAGGATCGTATAGCCGATGTGTAGACATGCAGAGCAGCAATTTTGAAGGCCTCACACTCAGACAGTCGTGTTGCCTCAACAGTGGCGAGCTGCGTAGTGGAGTTGTAGGAGATGCTGGTGGAGTAACGGTGGTGATGAGGGGCTGATCCAGTCATTTCTGACTTTTGTGATGTGATTTCTGACTTTATTGCAGTATGAAATTATGAAAATTTCCTTTCTAATACTTTTTACATTCTTTAATATACTTGAAATACTTTATTAGTTGAAAGTTTTATTTTTTGACAGATAAGGAAGAGTTATAAAATTTAACCCTTAATAACTTTTTATATACAAAATTAGTTACCCAATTAAAAATATTGGAACTGCCAGTTAAATTTAGTGCGATATTGGATTTCTGAGGATTCAGACCGTTGTAACCAATATACACCCCTGTGGAAAAGTTTTAGGTACTAAAAGTAAAGTAAGGATGTTTTCAAAAATATTGCCATGAGTAGCTCTTCATCTGATCCCAGACTGACTCCATGATGTTGCAGGACTCCTCGCTCTTCTTGTTTTCTGAGGTTGGTTCTTTATGACTCTGGCTGTGTGTTTGGGGTCATTGTCATGCCGCAGACTGAATTTGGAAACTTTTCAGGTGCCTCCCTGATAGTATAGAGTGATGGATACGAATCTGAACGTCTAAAGGGCCTAAAACCATGCTCAGTACTTTATGCACATAATGGGACATTTAAAAGTGGCAGTGTATTCAAGTAATGGGTACACTCTAAATTAATTTAAACACTCCTTCACTCAAACATCTTACTTCTCGGCTGACGTATACACCAATACCAATATATCTGTGAAAAGCTAAAATCAGCTAACATACCAGCCTGGTTGATTTTTTTTTTTTTCTGATATTTTTTTGTTTGTTTGTTTGTTTGTTTGTTTTTTGGTGTGGCTCTAGAGCAGACATTCCTGGTCCTGAAAGAATGAATCCTAATGAATTTCGCGATCCAGACTTTTCATTTAGTGCCATCAGCAGCTCAAGATTTCTTTCACTCTTGTTGTGATGTTTTCTGTGAGGGATTAAGACATTTCGCTGCTCTTCCCTCTTTTTTTGCATCTTTCTTAGACAATATCAGTTGTTTTCATCCATTGTTCCTCTCTGTCTCTAAAAAGCAAAGAATCCACATTAGTTATTTTGGAGCGCCGGAGACAAAGCACTACAGCTGACTGCTTCTCCCTGCTGCCTGTCTGCCCGTCATGCTGTGAAAGGATGATCACGCGCACCAAAACTGACATTCACCAAGCAACACAAGCACAGCACATGATCAACCACACAAACATCCCATACAAACCTACACTTCTCTAAAATCCACAATCCTCAAAAACAAGAAAAACACCCTCCCTTCAAATTTTTATTTTCTGTCTTGCTCCATGTCAGCCTGTCTGCCCACAGATGCCCTTAATGATCCCTAACCCCTGTGACCTGTAACCCCTCGAGCCCTCTCACAGTTGGGGTGTTATTCCCTGAATCGGTCTCTTCTCTTCCATTGTTTTAAAGTGCTTTCAAGCAAAAGAGATTAGTATTGCCTGGAAAAAAATTTGCATGAATTTGATACCGATTGATGTTACTGAATTCTACGCCTGAGTTCAGTGGAATAAGTTGTTTCATTTATTTCAATGTATAATAATTTTATATATTATTTATTTCATTTTTATTAAACTTGCACTATATTTTTATGTTTCTATTGCCCTGTACCTTGTCACGCGTTTGCTGTCTGACTGTCTGACCCACTTTTTTGTAAATAAGGTGTTCCTTTTATAAATACAAGTTCATAAATTATGACAAACTAATGATTTACAGATCAGATCAGCTCTAATTCAATATAATGCATTGGCGAAAATAAATGTTTAGTGGCCAGGTTGTGGTGCCACATTTAAAGGCCCAGGTCAACATTTTGGAAAATAAAACCTGCCAACACCTCTAAAGATCACTAACATGTCATATTTTGATTACTTAAGTTATTGACATTGTCCTCCCCTGTAAGACACCCAGGCTAGCTGTCTTCCCCCCATTTCCAGTTTTTGTGCTAAGCTAGGCTAATCGGCTGCTGACTGTATCTTCATATTTACCGTACAGACAGATGAGTGGTATCGATCTTCTCGTTTAACATTGGGCAAAAAGGCAGATAGGCATATTTGTCAAAATCTCAGACTATTCCTTTAAGGAAAGTATCCCCATAGTTGGTGTACTGTATATCGTCTGGAAAAGTAGCCCAGCTTTAAGTGGTCAAGAAGAAGCCTTCACATGGATTGCCTGGACCCCGGTGGAGATTGGCTGCAGTGAACTTAAGTCAATTATTGTCAGTTATGCCTGCAGACTTGATGACCAAATGCCCTGTTTAGGTATTATAACATGCTGATGATTTTTTTCATTTATTTCAATACAGTCATTAGTGGCAAATGATAAATTCTGTGCGAGTATTAGTCATTCGTTGACCACATTAACATGCTTGGCAGTGACCTCCTGTTCCTCCCTCTCCCAGTGTACAGTATTACACTGCCCCATGTCTGATGTTGAAAACAAAAATTAATTTGGGAATATGCACCATGCCAGCAGAGAATCAGCTGAAACAGTGAAGGGCTAAAACTAGATTTTTGACACATGGAAGGCCCTTCTCCTGTCAGTTGATAAATGACAGTCTATCAAATTAACACAAACCAATCCAGTCTTATAAACCATCAGTGATGTGCCTTGGACGAGCAGATGTTTAAGACATTTAAGATGAAGCATGTTTATGTTTAAACATGTTTTCCATAGCTTGGTTCTTGAAGTCTTTCCATTTCTATTTGGGTTTACACACACTGAGGGAGGCCAGGGCTAAACACAATGATGAGGGTGTGTTTTCTTTCATCCTCTGTGGTAGGTGGCTCAGTCATGCAGGACTCTCTTTAATGGACGACATGCACTAAAACCTTCATTCCCTTAAAATGCACTGGAGTCCCATGCACAACGACAGAGAGAAAAGAGCTCAGTGAGAGAAAGACGAAACCCTCTTTAACACCAATTAGTTTTTTAATTAGATTAATCTGTTTCACATATACTGTATATCAAGTGTTGATTTTTTGCTTGTTTGCCAACAGTCCTGAAATAAACAAGCGGAGTTTTCCTGCAAGATGCAGCAAACAATTCCCACAGTGTACTGTGGGAACAATACACTTGGTGCACCTCAAAATCCTGATCCTGTTTGTGTCTTTGTGTGTGTTTTAGACAGGCTGTTTGTTTACTCAGCCACTAATTGGCATATACTGCGTAAATATGTTGCTGATGTGCTTTACAGCTGAAACCCTCCAAGTTAGAGAACTTTGGGGTTTTTTTGGGGTTTTTGGGGTTTTTTTTTGTTCTTTGTCTCGGCTGAACAGATAGACTGACATCACATACATTTTGCTAACCATGCCAAATCAGAAATGTCTCCTGATCCCACCCAGACATTCCTCATGCAGCCAGGGCTCCCCTTCATCTCAGCAGAGCGCTGTCAATCACTACTTTGTCTGGTCTGCCTTACCTATGTATGTGTGTGTGTGTGTGTGTGAGTGTGAGTGTCGAGGTCAATGCATGCTTTTATGTAGTTTTTAAAATAGCCTCCTGGTGATGATATACAGTACTGTACTGTATGGAAGCATGATCTCACTAAGGTATGAGAGGAGTTGAGACTCCCCGTTTCAACTTCTCCTCTCTCATATTCTGAGATAAAGCAGTCACTGTGCACTCTGTTTATTGATGAAGAAAAAACTTCATCTGTTGCTGTAAAGTTATTGCTGTCTTATCTCAAATTACACATTAATACTCAAATATTGTGTAGTTTGGGGGAAGTGTTATTGGATTTTTGGCAGCACTTTTTATAAATATTTTATGTGTAGGTTATGGTTAAGGTTACTACTCCCTGTTCTTGCTACAGGTGTGAGCCTCCAATTGTATCAATATTAGTGACCTTGCATTAAAAGCAATATTCCCCTTAACCCCTTACTGCTCGGTTTACAGTCTTGAGGTAGCTTTAAACCTGCAATAACTATTTTTTTTTTGGCCACTTTGGAGCGGAAGAAACAAGTTGTGTACCCAACTTTTTGAGCTGACATGGTGAACTTGTTCATTTGCTTATTTACACATTCAGCAGTTATGGAGGAATCTTGTCATTTACTTGTGTTTCTGTCCCCATGGCGCATGTAAGTCCAATATTCACTCTCTTGGTGCTCTGTTATTGTAACTCCTGAGGGAAATATCTGGCTCTTAAGCTGATAATTTCTCCACTATGTTCACCAGGTAGTTGCTAACCATGTCTGTCTGCTGTTTGGTGCTGAGCAAGCAGAGTACAATGGGTTTTTAGAGGTTTTTGTAGAAACGGCTGCTTGCTGAGGCCAAAAATGGCAAAAATGAGAAGAAACTTGCTATAAATCTCTGTTAAACCAATGGGAGCCGCAAATTCAGGTGATAATTCTCTATAGGTTTATCACTACAAGCATAAATCTCACATTGTCATTGATATATTTTGTTATTATAAGAAAATATCAATTTTAGCTGCTGTAAGGTTGTAGAAAATCATCTTCTTCCACACTGACTGACAGTATCACAGACATACACAACCCTACAGCTTGTTCCAGCTCTCCGCTGAAGTTTTATGATGTTTACCGAGTGAAATATTCAAGCCAAAGACTCCATGTTTTTTTATGGCTGCAACTTTCATCTAATGGACATGTTGAAGATGTGTCGTGCAACATTTTATACACATTTCCCAACAGTTATCTGTTACTCTAAGTTACTGCACACTAAAAAGTCTTATTGCTTCATCCTTGTATACTGTATTATACTAATCATATCTGACGATGTGTGTGTTTTGACATTTGTAAACATATAACAGTATGCCTCTGAACAACTGGAAGAGCTCAGTACAGGGTTTTGTTCATAATGAAACCATGGTAGCTGAGCTGTTAAGATGTATGGTTTTTTCGTGATAACGTATCATTCATAAAGGTAATACAAGTGATCGACAGTGTGCAGGATTTTAGTCTTTTCCACATATATATTTTCCCAGATGTAGTCTGGCATACTATATTTGGTCTCTGGGAACTCCACGTTGAACTAAAATGTTGATGGATTCAATATCAGCGGGGTTTAAGAGTTTACATTTCCCTTGAGGAATCTTTTAGATTAAACATTCACATTCAGTTCGCATCTGGTACTTTCACCACTTTATCAGTACTTTATCACATTTATATTGATTGCAGTTCTCGTATCCAAGAAGCCATGTCTATTAACCTTACATTTCTTGAACATAATTTTACACACATCTCCCAGTAATTCAGCCTGAGGCAACTGATATATTTGGAAACCTGGGGAACATGACCAGAATTTAAATAAATAACATTATGTTGATTTTACAAAACTTGTCCTCATAATACAAAGTGTCGAATGATGGACCTTCTTGATGGATTAAAGATGTTTTAATTGCTGCAATTAGTATTTAAAATGGTGTATAGCATATCTCACCTATATAGCAGTTTGCACACAACACAGTTGATCCAAAGTCATTTACAGGCAGAGGAAGCAGAACAAAAGAAAGGAGACAAAGTACAATAGATGAAAAAGAAAAAGAAAAAATAAAGTAAAATAAAAACTAACGATAAATGTGATTAAACAAATGACAGAGGTTGCATGGGTGTTGCTTACAGACATATGAACTCCCTGGGATTGGTGGGTGTGTATATTTTTGGGAGTCGTTTGACCCAACCACCAAACTCTCTGGTTCAAACTGACACACACACACACACTCCAACCACTTCCTCCTCCTCCTTCTCCTCCTCCTCCTTGTCGTCCTCGTCCTCCTCCTCCTCTTCCTCCTCCTCCTCTTCCTCCGCCTCCTCCACACCCTCCATGTCCCTTCCTGTTTCTTGTTCCGCTGTCCACTGCACAGGAAACCTGGTCATGCTACTGGGCTGCGACTAAAACTCGTGAGTCACCAAGCTGTAAACTTTGCGGACGTACAGGAGAAAAGAACATTTTTTCTTTTCTTTTTTTTTCTGTTCTCCATCTCGTATCACTCTAGTTCACGCATTGTTTCTCAGACAAGTGGCTCATGGGGTGTTTAACTCTGCATACAAAGCCACATTTGTCCTCCACTTTTAACCACCTGCTGATTCTTGGCTTTACTATCTGTGAGTAAGCTCTATCCAGCTGGGAAGTCTGTAGACTTTATGCACCTGCTGACTCTGTTGTACGTCTGAGTCAATCAATAAAAAAACGCTAATTAAGTCTCCTTTGTTTTATGAATCATCTACAATAGTGGAAGGAGAATTTGGATCCTTTACTTCAGTAAAACTACTAATACCACAGTGTAAAAATACTCCATTACAAGTAAAAGTCATTCATTAAAATTTGACATACTGTTATATATCATATTATCAGACATTTATTGTTGATGCATTAATGATTATAACATGTTTAATTTGCTGTTATAGTTAGTCGGGGTAGAGCTAATTTGAATTATATAAATCATTTATCAATCAACATTTATTGGATACATTACCTGTTTATGGTCATATTATTCCTCCACACAAGCAAATGAAACAAATAAAAAAAGCACTCCTAACTAAGTTACAAAAAATAAGAAAAGACAAAATAAAAATAAAAATTATTCAACAGGAGCTGTCAGATTCATGCCACAAGTAAATGTAAATGACCACCGTAACATAATAGATATAATAATTACAGCACCCATTATTATTATTGTTTAATCATCAACTCATCAAATTATATCTTAAAAGTCTTATTTACATACTGTTTGATAGTTAATTTTTGGACAATGCATGCATTTTAAGATCATCATATTTTTGTGTGTAAAATCTTCATCTGTAAAGTAACTGTAACTATAGCTCCCAAATAAATGTAGTGCAGTAAGAAGAACAATATTTCCCTCTGAAATGTTGTGGAGTAGAGGCTCAACGAGAAATTAATAGACTCAAGTAAAGTCAAGTCCATCAAAGTTTTAATTGGATACACTACTTGAGAAAATGTACTTAGTAGCTTTCCACCACTGGTCATCTACACTGTTGTGGTTGCTTTACCGTATTCATACTATATGAAAATAAAAGTTTAAAATGTCAAGCTTTCCATTAGCTAACTGAATAACCAGGTTTTTAACCAGTGAGGAAGAGGTTGAAGGTTGTGACCCTTATCAAATGCAGGAGATTCTGCTTCGATGAGATCATGCCTGGTCAGTCGAGGGAAGTGACTTTCAACTCGCCTGACCGGAGGCCAGCTTCTCAGTTCAGAGTTCAAGTCATGAGAAACGACTCCCTTAGCCCTGTCCATCCTCCCCAAAAAATGCACAGCCCTCACTGGTGGATGCACAAACCTGAAATCAGTACCCGGCCTGACCGAGATCTGACACGACCTTAACCATGTGGCCCTCGCTCCGCCGTGCTCAGGGAGGTCAAGTTTAAGGGGTCAGAATGGGTCTCTGTGTGTTACGTCCTCTTTTTCTATGAGACATATTTGTGATATCACCAAGTCATTTTTTTTACAATCATCCACCATACTCCCCTTCCCGGAGTTTGTGATTTTCTTCCCAATTGCGCAACATTTATTGCAACAGTGAATATTTGCTCTTAAAATGAAATACGGTGAAATGAGCGTGTTTCTGCTGTCACAGCTCTTTTTCGCAGTGACCATTACAGGCTTTGAGTAAATCCCTCCTTCATCTTCCAGACTGCTGTGCATAGACTGTGTGCATGTGTGTGTCCATGCTTGCAGGAATGTCTGCTGGCCAGGCCTTTTATTAGGCTCATCCATACCACCACATTATAGGCTCCCGTTGCCAGGCAACTGCAGGTTCTGGCTGGTTACCATGGCGAACGCCCATTGAGTGACGTCGCCGGCCCTATTTGCCTCCCTCCTTATTGGAATGAGGGTCTTTTTAAAGGTGCACCCCCCCCACACACACACACACACCCCACACACGTACACACACAACCCCACCGCCCCACCCCACTCTTTCTACACTCACTCACATACACTCACTTAACCCCCTTGCTCACACACACACACACACACCCTGCGCCTCGTCACCCTCTGTGCGGTGACTAGAGGAGTGGAACTAACAATCCAACAAAAACATCTCACTGAGGCAGACCAGACTGGACCTTCCAGTGTCTTTGTGCAGAAAAACCCATAGAGAGCCCGAAATAGGAACGCCTACTGTAAGCAGCTGTGCTGCAAGTGTGAGCCAAAATTAAGTCTGGTAATATTCAAATTTTTTTCTTATTGTCAACAAATCCCATTAAAAGATTAAAACCAACAATGAATTGATCCAACAGACAAGTATTATCTGTGTAGTTAAAACCTGATATAGCTTATTCCCCTGTGCCGTGGACCTCAATTGTTGTTTCACGAATCATTAAAAACACATCAGTGAGCCACACTGTCGCACACTGTTCATGTTCTTTCATTACGATGGATGTGAGCACTGTATTTTTTTTTGTTTCGAGTCAATCCCACATACTCCATCCTGCTGCCATAAACGCTCACAAGAACACTAAATGTGTATATATCCTCAGATGAAAAAAGTCCCCAAAGATGCACTTTTTACTCCTGCTTGAGTAACATTTTCTAAAAACTACCATGTCCAGCTGTTTTAGGAAATTACCAACAAGTTTTTGGCCTATTTTTAAAGATATATCCTCCATAACAATTGGGCTTCAGGCCGAGTGCCACAAACAGGCTGGGGAACTAGTAAAGTAATGAGCGATGGACTAACACGTCTACAATAAATATAGAATTTCACGAGCTTTTTCTTTTAAACAATGTTATCTCTCAGCTGCACTGAAGCTCAATAGACTGGGTAACAAAGGACATAAGCTATATTGTAATATTTGAGCATGAAAGTAAGGATACAAGTAACTATTATTATCATTACCAATTACTCTATCAATTATTTTCCTTATAAATTGATTGTTAATGTCAGATGTCAGAAAAACTGAAAAAAGCCAATTACAATTACCCAGAACCCAAGTTAACATATTTAAGTTGCTCGTTTTGTTCAACCAACAGTCCAAGACCCAAAGATATCTGGTTTTATATCAAAGAAGATTGAAAAAAAACAGATACTAACATTTGAGAAGATGGAACCAGCAAATCTTTGCCATTTTTTCATAATAAAATGTCTTAAATGATTATTAAAATTGTTGCAGATGAATTTTTTTGTTGATCAACTACTTGATGAAATGACCAGTTGTTTTGGCTCTACATGAAGGATCATTCTTGACTTTGGAAATATGAAATATATAGTTTGGAATTAAGATATGATTTCACAAAGCCATCCCGACTCAAGCCACACTTACTGGTTTTCGTCAGACCTTTCATCCAAGTCACATGTTTATCAACGCATGGAGTTTGTTTATTTGAATTCCACAACTACAACGAGCTTGTAGGTGGACCTTGAGTTGAGATTGTTGTGTCAAACTACTATTTCCAAGGCCAAGAATGAACTATGATGCTTTACTATTTGGCCAAAACACATGAGAAGTTCCAGAAGTGCCATGGATGAAATCATTACAGCCACTGAGGACGCACGTCAACAGATCCATCTCCATGACAACTGAGCAAACTCTATCCAGTGATGAAGACCATGTGATATGTACAAAAGCTCCAGAAAAAAGGTAGTACCATAAGTGGACCCCAAGTTTGTTTTGCCATTACTAAATCATAATATTATGATGACCAAAATTTCTCATGTCATAATTTGAATTTTATATCAATATTGTGTTCGAAGTGCAACTAGTCGAGTCAAATTTAAAATAATAGCA
Source organism: Xiphias gladius (assembly GCF_016859285.1). NCBI lineage: Eukaryota > Metazoa > Chordata > Actinopteri > Istiophoriformes > Xiphiidae > Xiphias > Xiphias gladius. Next base: position 9,206,018 of record NC_053418.1, on the reverse strand, counting down.
AATAGGCAAGTTTTTTTTTTTTTTTATTGGATGTGGAGAATATTCTCTGGTGAATAAATAAGCTCAGCCTTGGTCGACATTTTACGACACGTTCTCCTGTGGAGTGCACTGATCACGCACTCTCCTGACTGTATGCAGACTCTCAGCATGGCCATATTTTTCGACTTTTAAGTGGGCATATGACCTGCTAAGATTCTTAAGTCACCAGCAAAAAAAAAAAAGTATGGATAATCTTTTGTAATCCAGTCACAATTTAAAACAAGAAGGGTGTTACTCATAGACTGAAATATCTTGTGTTATTGTGTTTTTCTATTGTTGTCACAAGTTAAACAATCCTGTGTCTTTAATATCTGCATTAGCCTATAATATTGCAAAGTATCACCCCCAGTGTTTGAGTGAATGCGGTGCCCTTGAAGCAGCTGTGGATAAACTAATTCCTTTAGAGTGATGGCGTGTCATCTTTCCTCGTGGGGTCCTTGGATCGCAGCACCGTCCGGAGATGGGTCTGTGACGACCAGTGCAGGGAGTCACTTGCGGGAAGACGAACCCAGCAACTTCTCCGTAGCTCTCGTTTGGACGCCTTTCATTGACTGCGGATGAGGAGGGTGGGGGTGGGGTGTGTGTGTGTGTGTGGGGGGGTCCTGAAAGGGTGTATGGGGGGTTGTGGGGTATTGTGAGTTGAACAGCAGAGCCCCACTCTAGCTGAATGGGCATTGTCATCTGGATTTCTATGGCTAACCAAAATACCTTCTCCCGCGGTGGGGGTTTATGGATTCATGGTGGGAACAGCAAGCATTACGCACAGCCGTGGAGGGCCCTCCTGCCTCTGCAGACCGTCACAACTCAGTTTTACAGTTGATCTGTTTAAGAACACACTTTAACTAACGATTGTAGACAATATATTCAGTTTAATCTTAATAAAATGAAACGATATTGCATCTTCATATACATGAATAATGAATCATTACATCAAACGTCAACAAACCAACAGAAAACAGCGTTTATTCCTTGAATTTTTGAAAAAAAAGAAAAAAGAAGAAGAAAAAAAGACTTCCTGCAGTGACAATGAGGCAGAATCTTTGCAGGTGCTCAGTGCGGCCGAGTAAAGGACTGTAACATTTCATGTTGTGACCTATGGATCCCAGGCTATCCGGAATCTACAGGTCCCAAAAATAGACCGCTAACCTCAAAGTCACCGCCACCAACTTCAGAGCGACACAAAAGCCTGTCCGAGATTTGTTAAGGCTTTAACATGCATGCGCTTTTCTTCGTCGTTCTTTATTGCTATTGGACATTGTTGGAGTCCTCAACATGTCGGCGGTGTTCCGCTAAGGGAAATGGGTCTCTGAATGCTCGAGAGTGCAATAATTCCCAGTTACTGTACACGTTTGTGCTGACAATGCACATCAAGGCAGAAGAACAGTGTAGCCTATATTTAGATGGCAAGACTTCCTCTAGAAAAGAAAAAACTGTGTAGTTACAACGGTAAACAATTCAAAATACTAATAATTTCGAAGACTTACAAAAGCAGGTACCTAACAAAGATACTCCTTTTTGTCGTGAGTTACCTCTTGTGGTTGATGGTCTTTTTAAAAAAAAAAAAATCTCCTGTAGATACAAAAAGGATTTGTGAATTTGCGGTCCGAGCGTTTTGAAGGTAAAACAGCAGAGGTGCTTCCATTGAATTTCATAGTTCAGATTTCTGATTTAAAAAAAACAACAACTGCAGGTGCAAAGATAACGTCCATTGAAAAAAAAAAACTGTTTTTCAAAAGCTGCAGGTCACTTTTACGCACCGCCTGATACGAGCCACATAGCTACACATAATTCCTCTTGTCATAGTCCCCGTTCTGCGTGGCCCTCTTGGTCGGTGCGTATTTTACTGAGTATCCCGAATTCCCGCTGGAGGGACAGGAGCAGCACAGCAGCGCTCCTCCGATCAGTAGCAGCGCTGTGGCCGCCCAGCCGATGTACAGCGCAGCGCCGATCTCCCTCTTCTTGGATGCGGGCACCTGCGGGTTGTAGAAGTCCGATATGATGTTGTTGGCCATCCAGCAGAGCGGCACCAGCACAAACAGACCACTGATGATGTAGATGACGCCTCCGGCGTTCACCACCCGGGCTTTGATGTACTCAGTACGGATGCAGTTGGTGCACTGCGCCCCAGCAATCACCACCATGAGCCCCAGCACGCCCATCACCGAGGAGATGATGGTGAGCGCCCTGGCCGCCTGCAGATCGTGGCTGAGGGCGAGGACGGAGTCGTGTACCTTGCACTGCATCTGGCCCGTGCTCTGCACCACACACGACATCCACAAGCCGTCCCAGATTGTTTGAGCCACCACGATGTTGGCCTCGATGAAAGCCGTCACCTTCCACATGGGCAGTCCGCACGCAACCATCACCAGGAACGAGCCAAGAACGCACATCGACAGTCCCAGGATCTCCAGTCCGGCCGACACCATTTTCGCTCTTTACGTTCAGTCAAGTCTGTCTGAAACTTTTCAAACACTCCCCCTATTGTCTGTTACTTCTTATTGAAAGCAAAGTGTATTTCTGCTCTTTATTTCTTCGTTCTCGCCTCGATGTACAGGAGCTTCAATCCTTAGCTGCGCATCACTCTACTCGGAGATGCAAGAGACAGCAGGTCTGAGTCTCTTTGTTAGTGAGGGGATGTGAAAACAACTGGAATCACAGTAGCGCCACCACGAATATCTGCGGGGTGGGGGTGTATGGACTGGAGGAGAAACTTTCCTCCAATCAGCTGGCGCCGCATCCTCAGGGGACCAATGAAAACGCAGGGAAGTTGTGCGACTGAATAGAGCGGTCCAGAGCGCATTGTGCTTTTGAACAGTTATTTACAATGAATAGAGGGGGCAGGACGTGGATTGAAGGCACATTGGATGTGTTTTAAGGGTATGGAGCAGCTGAAATGCTGTAGGAATCAGGGCGGCTGTTAGTGATTTTTCAGACACGGAGTTTAACGCCACTCGTCTGCGGTATACGGCGCCTAAAAATGGCCATTTCACACCCACTGTGATGTGTATGAGGCTCTTAATTGGCCGAAACAAAGTGCCAGCAAAGATGAAATAAAAAGAAAAGAAACGAACATATTCATTGTAAATGCACTCACTTTAAATTTGAAGCAGTTTTTACTTTTTCCTAAGAAACCTGATCCTCTGTCCTTCTGTTTCCCCGGTAACTGGTACAAAGTATCATCTTAACGATCCCTTAGATCAAACAGATTTACCATCACACATCAAATTCAAAAAAATCTCTGGGATGATGCAAAAAAGTCTTAATTTCATTCTTGAATTTGCCTTTGAATTTAATATGTATGTTTGTATTTATGAATTCACAGACATTATTTTGGGATAACTGATGTTTTTGTTTATTGTTTTTTTTAGTAGCATTTTTTCTTATTATGTATGTTGTGTCTTTCTACCATGTTCTTGTGCGTTTTTAGTTGTTGTTTTTTTATGTAGTTATTTTTTGGGTGGGGTGGGTGGTTATGCAACACCCACAATAGAATAATTTACGAAATATAATGACTTGTCATGCACCTTACTGTAAACAATACATTTGTTCAAATTTACAGCAGAAATGTCTTGCCCTTGATGAAGCTTTTATACAGCCCAAAAAAAATGTTCTAAAGAAAATAAACAAGTTTACTCCAGGACTTTCTACTACTTTCCTTCGATTTTGATTCAAATTTTACTTATTTTGCTAGTTACTATTTTGCTGTTCGGTAGCTACTGTAGGCTATTTCCATCCGTAGTCTATAAGCATATTTTAAAAAACTCATTAAAGGTTTAAACTTTACAGAAATAATGACTGTCAAATAAATACAGTGGAATAAAAAGTACGTTATCATTTGAAAGTAGTGAAGTAGAATAAAGGGGAGTAAAATTTAAATATGGAAATACAAGGACCTCAAAACTGTAAAAAATATATAAATATTTTTCACTTTCCAATTTAGGTTTGGCAGCCGGAGTTTTCCTGTTTTAAACATATAAGTTATATCAAATAGTTCTACGGTACATTAAACAGTGGAGGAGCAACTATTCAGATCATTTACTTAAGTAAAAGTACTAATACCACACTGTAAAAATACTCCATTACAGAAAAAGTCCTGCATTGAAAAGGTTACTTAAGTAAAAGTATGTAAGTATAATCGGGAAAACTTACTTAAAAGTATTAAAAGAAAAAGTACTCAGCGCACAAAAATTGACCCTCTGACTGTTATACTATTATGTTTTATATATACGGTGTTTATGTCTGAAAATCAATGGTGTATACATTACACCGTTGATATTACACATTATTAAGGAAGTTATAAGTCGCAGGACAGAGAGGAACCCGTTAAAGAAACTGTAGTATTTAGGCAGCCATATTGGATCTTACAAGCAATTCCCTTCTATGACTCCGCCGTCCGGGCCGTTGAGCCGTAATGGCGTTAGTGGCACAGCACGATGGCCGTTATTATTGAAAAGCTTCAGGGACGAGGGCGGACTCACGGGAACGGTTTCCGGGTTTCCCTTCCTGGGCTGGGACAGCGGCGAGAGGCAAAAAAAAAAAAAAAAAAGCTTCTGTTGATTACCAATATTTTCAAAGTTACGCTGAGGTAAGGCACTGCTCGCTGGTTTGTTGTTATGGTTTGTTTTTGATTCAACAAGCTGTTAGGTTGAGTCGGAGCAGGGGGAAGAAGATACACCGGGGAGTCTAGCCGAGCTGGCAACAGGACACCAGCCGCGGTAACAACTGTTGCATGCTAAAGTTTGACATGTCAAGTTTCACTGCTGTGTTACCCTCAAATTCGGTCTATCGAACATGTTTTTAAAGAGGAAATCATTTTTCGGAGGAGCTACGGTATTTCACTAAGCCGGTGTACGTACAAACTGTAATATCACTGTCCCAGTTGATATTTGGTAAACTCAGTTGCTGACAGACTGGGTGTGGTGGACATCCAACTGTTACAGACCCAGAGGCCTTCACACACGTTTAAATTTCCCCTGGCCAGTGACTAAAGCATTGTTTTATATTCTTCTTAATTATTCTTCTGGCACATTTGTCCAAGTAAACATTTCCTCCTCTTCAGATTTTCAAAACAGCCATGATAGATAGCCCAATAGTTTGTTTTGAAACACTCAGTGCTTTTGAACTCCTCTATTGTCTCATTGTCCCAGTTCATACTCTGCTCAGACTCTCTACACTTCAGTGGGCCTACATATTCCTAAACCGGTGTCATATAAATCTGTATGAGAGATGCCGTTCAAAGCACTGACTTTCACAGATATCCTGTAAATCCTTCTTGTGTAACGTTCTTGAACTCTGAAAACACTTTCTAACATCCGATCAATCCTCGACCTTTGATTGTAAAGCAATTTTGCACAAAATGAATTTTGTGTTTAGACAAGTTAACAAAAACAGTGGGAAACAATAACGTATTCTCATTATATGTCTGCCTAAGAGGTGGCGGAGGGCCACTATTGAAGAATTATCATCCATCTTTGCTTGCGTTTTTGGCTCAGTGAAAACACGCACATTTCACTTCCTTTCTTGCTGGGTGGTGAACAGTATGGGCACCATGGCAGACTGGGGGAGCTGTAATCTCAGACTGGCAGCTGCCCTTGTGCTTAGCTTTTTACCCAGTTGGACATTGATCAATTTGATATCAGAAGGACAACATCTCTTGGTACTGAAAGACGTCCCAAGCCTCTGACCCAGCACCCTCACCGCTCTCTGACCTTTCCCCTTCCTGCAACCTTATCTCACAAACACTGGCTAGCATTGAAGCGCTGGGGAAGACATTTGTCTGACACTATAAACTACAAGGGGATGTTTCCTCCCGTTCTGCACTGTGGTGTGAATGGAAAAACAAAACTCGATTCATTTTGTCAAACCCAAGTGGCCCTGCCCTATTGTGTCAGAAGTTTGAATGACAATTTTTCACAGCAAGATATCTTTATTCAGTAGACTGCGTGTGAAAAACTGGAGGAAGAAACACACATTAGAAATAACTTTGATCCCTAGTTTATTGTGATAACAGGAGAACAGTCCCATTTGACATTTGAATTACTTTCAGTCACTCAGTGCTGTAGCTGGTCAAGTGAATATAGTACATTTTTTTTGGCCTTCAATAGACTTAATGAGGCTGTGATGACTTCAATTGATGGGTGCAACTAACGCATATATTCATTACAGCTGCAATTATTCAATTATATCACTTGATTAGTTGACCAAAAGAAAATTTATCAACTATTTTGCTAAGCAATTAATCGTTTAAGTGATTTCTAAAGCATTTTAAATAAAAATTTACAAGATTTGATGGTCCCAAGTTTACAAAAATGAGAAAATTGAATGTTTTGGGGTTTTGAATGTTAGTTGGACAAAAAAAAAGATAATGTGATAGGCATTTTTCACTGTTTTCTGATGTTTTACACACCAAACGATTAATCAACAAAATAATCAGCAGATTAATTGATCGAGACTTGTTAGTTGCAGCCCTAAATTTAATTTTTACATTATTGAATTGTCTGTCATGGGGTTGGATGATATGGTTACAATCCTCTATGGTGTATATAATTTCATTTCCTGGTAATATATATTGTGAAATTGTTCTTTTTCTGGAAATTCAAGTAAGAAACAATTTATAGATAAAGTAACTGGATACAGGAATGAATGGACAAACATTATCATACAATCTCTGACTGCAGATCATTTTCTGTCGTCTTACAGTATCACATCCTCATGGCACACATTATTTCTATTATTTTTTTGGTTAATAATTTAGTTTTATAAATTGTTCCATAAAGTGAAAAGCCCAAGCTGACATCTTCAAATAACTTGTTTTGTCTGACCAACAGCCCAAAACCCAAAGATATTCAGTTTACAATGATACAAAAACACAGTAAAGAAGAAAATTATCACATTGGAGAAACTGGAACTAGGGAATCTTTGGCGTTGTTGCTTTAGAAAGGACTTAAATGTTTAATTAGCCATCAAAATGTTGAGTGATTAATTTACTGCTGGTTGTCTTACCAATTAATGGACCAATCACTTCTGCACTACCTCGGTTGCAAAAGTTACTTTGATAGCGTGTAAGAGGTTATTCAGCTGTAGGGATTCACAGTATGATTCAATGTTATCATTTATTTATTAGATTATTCATTGATTTGCAGTATTCTCACATATACCTAATGTCCAAATATAAGTTTGTCCAGAAAGACGCAGGAAGATTAACAAAAAAAAAAATTACAATACCGGCACCTTTTACTTTAACCTCAGTTTAAGTATCACATTTAATCGATGATGGAGAACTTTTTCCGCCTAAAGTTAATTGTACTGAACAGTAGTTTTTTTTTTGTTTCTCTACGCTATGTTTGTGGTAATTTCCTATCCTGTCACCATCATCATACACGGTCCATCCTGTGCTTTAAACTCTGTGTGTGTTATGAACAGACCTGCTGCTTTCCTCATTGTTGAAAGGCTTTTTCATTCCGCCTATTGTGGCTTTTTTTTCCTCTCGCTGGGCTCATATTATAAAGTGATTTTAAAAGCACAGCTAAAAAACCAGTATCATATCTTTATTACTATTGCCTATCAGTACTACCTTTGGTAGTCCTCGTGTGTGTGTGTGTGTGTGTGTGTGTGTGTGTGTGTGTGTGTGTGTGTGTGTGTGTGTGTGTGTGTGTGTGTGTGTGTGTGTGTGTGTGTGTGTGTGTGTGTGTGTGTGTGTGTGTGTGTGTGTGTATTTATATGTGCCAAACATCACTTTATTATGATCAGTAGCTCTGGGGTCCCTGTTACTGTGATCAGTTGCCAGTAAATTACCAAACTTTTGTGATGCCACTGAGTTCACTAAATCTCCGGAGTGTGAAATCATTGTTTCAGTGTTTCCAATAAGAGCAGAAGTCCTTAATCCACGGAGAGCGGGTGTGTGGACCCTTGACATTGCCTGTCAGGAAGGTGAATAGTTCCACTAGTCCCGCTGTCCCTTCATGGCTTCACTCCAGCCAATAAATCAACTGTAAATGCATTACATGCCAAGAACTTTGGCTTTACTAAGGTGGCATTTTTCCCTTTTGGCTCAAACTGTTTAATCTCCCCCACGTCTGGTCCATTGATAGCTGTGTGTATGTGTGTGTTAGCAGCTCAGCGGCTTGGCCGATTAAATGGCCATTATTAAGAGAGTATTATTGAAGTGTGCCTCCTGCCTGTCTGTCCTGTAGTGTTGTCTTTGTGATATTACAACTGCAATATTGGAACGGTTTAATTAATCTGCTGCTGGACTAATGCCGGTTCCCACTGAGCCTGTTGAGGAAAAATACTTGGGGTGTGTGTATGTGTGTGATACACATGGATACACCTGTGTGGGCCACTACATTAACTTCATTAACAGTGACTTTGGTTATTCCCTGACTTTTTCTCTCACACTACCATCAGGTCAAAGTTTTTATTTATCTAGTGGTGAAATATCTCAACACCTACTAGATAGATTAGCACATATCTTGTAAAGGGATTCATGTTCCCTAGAGAATATATCCTAATGACTTTGGTGATCTCCTGAATTTCCCCCCTATCACCACCGTAAAGTGGAAATTTTGTGGTTTTAAGAGAAATTAACATCAACAATTATTGGATGGATTGCCATGAAAATTGGTACATACATTCATGTTCTACACAGGATAAATTGTAATAACTTTGGTGCTCCTCAGACATTTCATTTAGCTCCATCATCAGGTCAAAATGGTGGTGAAAGATGGTAAACATGATAAACATTGTACCTGCCAAACATAGCGTGGCTGTAGATTCTTAGTCTTGTTTTCATTATTGATTAATCTGCTCATTAATTCTCACTTAAATGATTAATCTTTTGTTTTATCATAAAGCAGAAAATTGTGAAAATGTCCATCAAACTTTCCCAGACCCAAGCTGACATTTTCAGATGTTGTTGTTTTTTTTTGTCCAACCAACAGTCCAAAACCTAAAAAATATAAATTTTTACTATCATAAAAGACTACGAAATCTAGCAAGTATTCATATCTGAGAAGATAGAGCCAGTGAATTTTTGGTATTTTTTTTTACAAATTGACTTTTAACAACTAATAGATCATTAAAAAGGATTTCCAATTATATTATGGTCATCCCACTAGTTCCTTATTCGACTAATTGTTTCAGTTTGAGTTAAATTAGTTTCATAATGCTATTTTTTTGGTTTCTATAACACTTATGTTGGGTGCTCATTCTTAATAACAGTGACTATTTTTTCCCTTTAAAATTTACCTGCCTGATACAGCCTCATATCCGCTCCATTGTCTTTGACTTGGTTATCCTTTTGACTTGCATGGACCTTTAGCCCCTAACTTGGCACTCCTCCACCCTAAACGGCTGGTGTCTCCCCTCGCTGTCCTGTGTGTGGCCGGTCCTGAATGTGGTCAAGGGTGAGGCACGTGTTCTCCCTCCTCCACCAGCTGAGCTGCCCTGCATAGGAAAGGCTTCAGGAACCAGAGGGATAAACAGCCATTGTTCCCCTTGAGAGCTCAGTGAAACCACCCTGGCAGTATGAGAGATCTCTGCCCAATTTCATGTAGATACAGAGGGCCTCCCAACTACAATCTAATGCATTTAACAGTGTGAAATGGTTCCCCAAGTGTCCACAAATGTGTGTTTGTCACATGCCAATGGAGAAAGGTCAGTTCAGGTTCCCATTCCACCTTTTTTCCCAAGCCAATATTACGTAACCAGAGTGCATCTCCATTTGGCAGCGCACCGCGGCCTGCCTCTTTCTAATGCTTATCACACTCCACCTGTCATGGTCAGTGTGTTGGTGATAAAATGGAGCCTGTTCTTCCTGCTCAGTCATTATGTAGCTAATTTATCAAGCAAGCTTGTTGCTCTGTCGTCTGCTCAGGGTCATAGATTGGGGTGGGGCGGGGCGGGGTGGGGGTGGGGGGCACGGAGTACACTAGACGGTTACAGTTTAATGGAAGTCTGGGAACAAACGCGTTGCCCAGAGCTCTTAATCTCTACTCCTTCCGTGTGATAGTGTTAGAGAACAGTGTAGTCGTCAGCCTCAGTGAACGTCTCAACATGGACTCAGTGTGCAGAGTTGTTCAGTTCACAGTTTACAAAATAAATATCCTGAGGTGGAGTTGGGTTTTTGATTCCTGCTTGAGAAAAAATGAGCCACATGAAGATAGTACTAATGAAGATTAGTGATGAAAGATAACTATGGGTCTTTATTGCCTGTCTAATTGCTATCTTATAGCTGTATGGATGGGGGATATGACAATATTTAGCGAGAAACAATGTTAATTTGTCAACTGTCACGTTATATTTAGCATTTTGTACCATGGCATCTGTCCCAATAGTATCTCTGGCTTTATTAGACTATTCTTGGCAAAATTGCAGATAATTGCGCTCAGCAGTATTTTGGCAATATTTGATTTCTTTTACTTGATTTTTGCATCGGTGTGATGAAGGACTGGGATTTGTCAAGCACTTAATTTGTCAAAAACTCACTTTTCTGTTTGGTCATTTTATCCATAAACAGTTTTCAATATCAAAATGTAAAATGACATACGTGATTTTATTCATTTTGCCCACCACTAATCTTATGTGTCTGTGATAATTTCTCCAAGTCCTCAAGTAGTTCTGACAAGGATTTGACTGCAGCAACCACTACAGATCAAATCCTTATTTTGGAAGGAACGCTTAATTTCCACTTTGGCTAAGAAAGTCTGGAAATATGCCATACTCAACAGATTCCTCAGGTCAGACTAAAACATGGATGTATTTACTGATGTGCAGCCTGAATCCAGTATGAATAGGTCACATTTGTTAAGGTAGTTTAAACAGAGGACGTTTTTCAAAATAGAACTTTTTACCAGGAGAGCGTGTAAGTCACAAAAAGGAATAAAATTTGAGAATCTAAGAATCAAGAGTAAAACTGAAGATTGGAAGAAAAGCTAATCCGTCCTTATGTGCGTGTGTTGGAAAGCAGCAGTGGTTGGTTCATCAAAAGAATACATTTTCCTGATTAGGATTATCATTGATTTGGCACGTTGTGAATGGTTGTTCAAAATCTAATCAACAGTAAGCAGTTACTATGGATAGATGAGACCATCACTTAAAGAAAAAAACATAAGCATTACATTACAATATGCCAGGTACGAGTTTATCTGAGTTTAAGAAACTTTTAGAGGAAATCTTGTGTGAATCCTTGAGAAATAAGTTATTCATGATGCCTGGAAGAAGCCGTTTGCTACTAGTATGGGGGAGGCTAGCCTCAACTGTTTTTTTTTTTTTTAAATGATTTATCTGGTTTTGTTACCGCTTGCTTTCTGCCACCAGCAGGTTCATCAGACATCCAGTAAACAGCAGCAATGTCTCAGTCTGGAGAAAAAGGGAAGGTGAGTAACGGTCAGAAATTTCATCACATCACAGTTATTATTCTGAACCATGAGGGGTTTCTATTAAGGCAGTAGTGATTAAGACTCATAGCACTTGTAATCTCATGCACACACACTTGCACAGGCATCCAGAGAGGATATCCTGTATAAATGCAAGTGTGTCATGGCTAGGCTTTATTGCCTGTTGGTATTTCTCAATAATTTGCATCATCATCAATCTTGCTTACACCTTTACACATACAGTACACCTCATTAGATGATGGAAAATGTCAGGGGAGAGTTCGTTAGCAGCTTTAATGAGTTAAAGGAACAAGTAGTAAAATGTGGGAAATCATATGAAATTACATAATTACTATAACTTTTAATTTGAGTCATGACATTTTTTCTGAGTAGTACAGTACTTCCTTATTAATATAATTCTGACCTCAATTTTGAACAGTCTGTATGTCTTTTTGTGCTCTGCAGTTCCCAGATGCAGCAGGTTATGTAGGGTTTGCCAACCTCCCAAACCAAGTGCACCGAAAATCAGTGAAAAAAGGCTTTGAATTTACCCTAATGGTTGTAGGTGAGTGATCAGTCTTTTCTTTTAATGTACACTTTATGATCACAGATGAATTATTTATTTTGAGACTAGAGCTTTATTTTCAATTCTCTTTGGTTTTCAGGAGAGTCTGGTTTGGGCAAATCGACACTTATAAACAGCCTGTTTCTCACTGATCTCTACCCTGAACGCTACATCCCTGGTGCCGCAGGTATACTCCCCAGTACACACACACAGGCATGGATATACACAAATATACACACTGTAGTAATAAAAATATGTCTGCTGCAATGTCTCCAGCAGAGCAGTATTTCAAGAGGAATGTTGGGAATGCCTTAGTCTCAAAATATGACCCTGCCCTTCTTATGACTTGACTTAGATTAGGACTTGTTCTGGCTTGAAAACAATTATCCAGGCCTGCTCTGGTCAGTCTGTGCAGATAAGAAAAACACGTAGTCCGTGTAGATGACAAAACCCTGATTTCATTTTTTAAAGGTGTATCCACCTTCTTGAAGCCTGTGGTTGTGGCAGTTAAGTGTAAGTGTGTGGCTCAGGCAGAAATT